>NC_092237.1:51467043-51494543 GCF_036320965.1 Panulirus ornatus | reverse complement strand
ATTCCATAACTCAACAACTACAAATACATCAGACAATTTTTTTTTTCCTGTCGCTGGGGAAAGAAGAAAAAGAATAATCATTTGATGTGATACCAAACTGGAAATTTCTGTCAGTGGGGGAAACTAATGCCGAAAAATCTGCCTGACACGTAACAGAGGGGAAAACATACAAAATTTATCAGTGTGAATTATAATATTTTCTAATTTTTTTTTGGGGGGAAAGAAGTGACGGTGTCAAAAAATGTTTTCGTAAATTTCCAGTTCTCATTCCTTTCATTAACCACGAACAACACTATATATATATATATATATATATATATATATATATATATATATATATATATATATATATATATATATATATATATATATATATATATATATATATATATTTCCCTGGGGATAGGGGAGAAAGAATACTTCCCACGTATTCCCTGCGTGTCGTAGAAGGCGACTAAAAGGGAAGGGAGCGGGGGGCTGGAAATCCTCCCCTCTCGTTTTTTTTTTTCTTTTTTTTAATTTTCCAAAAGAAGGAACAGAGAAGGGGAGGGCCAGGTGAGGATATTTCCTGAAAGGCCCAGTCCTCTGTTCTTAACGCTACCTCGCTGCCGCGGGAAATGGCGGATAGTATGAAAAAAATAAAAAAATAAAAAAAAAAATATATATATATATATATATATATATATATATATATATATATATATATATATATATATATACATATATATATATATATATATATATATATATATATATATATATATATATATATATATATATATATATATATACATATATATATATATATATATATATATATATATATATATATATATATATATACATATAAATAAAACGGATAATTGCCTTAAAATGAACCTGTCGTTACCTATAACAAAATTCATACCACAGTCACGGTAAAAGCCCATGATAATTAAAGAATTAACGTTAACAATTATCGTAAATACAAGCAACCCTCTCTTTATTTCAAATCCCTTCCCTTCATTTGAAGGACAGTTGAAATATGTAAATGCATAATGATGGGCACGTATCTATCACGCATGCAAATGAGCGAGGGGGTATTTTGGCGAGAAAAAAAAGAAAAAAAAAATAGAAATTCAATGTTTTGTGTTTTTTGAATGGAGGACAATGATAAGGGTTGGCTTGTACGTGTTAATGGAAGACCTGATTACCTGGATCATGACGCTTCTTGTGATGACAAAGACACAATGGATGATTAAAAATGAGCAAGGTCAGTGTGGTGATGATCATAACTGGGGTGGTGATTATAATCATGGGCAATAATGACCATAATTTGGTTGATGATTATGATGATTATGATTACGATAGCTTCGGGGTCTATGATGATCATGATGATGATTAGGGGTCTATGATGATTAGGGGTCTATGATGATCATGGTGATGATTAGGGGTCTATGATGATCATGATGATGATTAGGGGTCTATGATGATCATGATGATGATTAGGGGTCTATGATGATCATGATGATGATTAGGGGTCTATGAACATCATGGTGATGATTAGGGGTCTATGATGATCATGATGATGATTAGGGGTCTATGAACATCATGGTGATGATTAGGGGTCTATGATGATCATGGTGATGATTAGGGGTCTATGATGATCATGGTGATGATTAGGTGTCTATGATGATCATGATGATGATTAGGGGTCTATGATGATCATGATGATGATTAGGGGTCTATGATGATCATGATGATGATTAGGGGTCTATGATGATCATGGTGATGATTAGGGGTCTATGATGATCATGATGATGATTAGGGGTCTATGATGATCATGGTGATGATTAGGTGTCTATGATGATCATGATGATGATTAGGTGTCTATGATGATCATGATGATGATTAGGGGTCTATGATGATCATGGTGATGATTAGGGGTCTATGATGATCATGGTGATGATTAGGTGTCTATGATCATCATGGTGATGATTAGGGGTCTATGATGATCATGGTGATGATTAGGGGTCTATGATGATGATGATGATGATTAGGGGTCTATGATGATCATGGTGATGATTAGGGGTCTATGATGATCATGGTGATGATTAGGGGTCTATGATCATCATGGTGATGATTAGGGGTCTATGATCATCATGGTGATGATTAGGGGTCTATGATGATCATGATGATGATTAGGGGTCTATGATCATCATGGTGATGATTAGGGGTCTATGATGATCATGATGATGATTAGGGGTCTATGATGATCATGGTGATGATTAGGGGTCTATGATGATCATGGTGATGATTAGGGGTCTATGATCATCATGGTGATGATTAGGGGTCTATGATCATCATGGTGATGATTAGGGGTCTATGATGATCATGATCATGATTAGGGGTCTATGATCATCATGGTGATGATTAGGGGTCTATGATGATCATGATGATGATTAGGGGTCTATGATGATCATGGTGATGATTAGGGGTCTATGATGATCATGGTGATGATTAGGGGTCTATGATGATCATGATGATGACCGATGATGATTAATCAATGACAGTTATGATCATCATGATGACATTGGTGATGATGACAATAGTTGTGATGTTAATCATCATGATGGTAATGATGATAATCGAGATTAATACGACTAGGGAGTGAAGATCTGTTGATCAGTATGATGACTGGTGGTGATCTCTCTGATGATGATGGCGCTAATCATCATCATCATACGAGGAGCGATTAATAGAGTAATCATCGTCTTTATAATCAGCCATCATCATCATCATCTTCGGTCATCATCATTATCAGCACTGTCACTTCACACTGCATCATTATCATCATCTTCGGTCATCATCATTATCAACACTGTCACTTCACACTGCATCATTATCATCATCTTCGGTCATCATCATTATCAACACTGTCACTTCACACTGCATCATTATCATCATCTTCGGTCATCATCATTATCAACACTGTCACTTCACACTGCATCATTATCATCATCTTCGGTCATCATCATTATCAACACTGTCACTTCACACTGCATCATTATCATCATCTTCGGTCATCATCATTATCAGCACTGTCACTTCACACTGCATCATTATCATCATCTTCGGTCATCATCATTATCAACACTGTCACTTCACACTGCATCATTATCATCATCTTCGGTCATCATCATTATCAACACTGTCACTTCACACTGCATCATTATCATCATCTTCGGTCATCATCATTATCAACACTGTCACTTCACACTGCATCATTATCATCATCTTCGGTCATCATCATTATCAACACTGTCACTTCACACTGCATCATTATCATCATCTTCGGTCATCATCATTATCAGCACTGTCACTTCACTGTCATTATCATCACAATTTTTATTCTTTTCTTTCACACTATTCGCCATCTCCCGCATTAGCGAGGTAGCGTTAAGAACAGAGGACTGGACCTTTGAGGGAATATCCTCACCTGGCCCCCTTCTCTGTCCCTTCTTTTGGAAAATTAAAAAAAAAAAAAAACGAGAGGGGAGGATTTCCAGCTCCCCGCTCCCTTCCCTTTTAGTCGCCTTCTAGGACACGCAGGGAATACGTGGGAAGTACTTTTATTATTATCATTATTTTCATTATCGTCATCATTTTCATTATCATTATCATGAATAATCACTTTTATGTGCTGTACCCTCGCATGACCCTGTATTAATCACCTGGCAATAAATTTTGCCAAATTAATGGGTGTGTTTACGTCAAAATAGCATAAACTTACACATTCGCAAAAACAATAAAAAGAAAATAAAGCTATATATATATATATATATATATATATATATATATATATATATATATATATATATATATTATCCCTGGGGATAGGGGATTAAGAATACTTCCCACGTATTCCCTGCGTGTCGTAGAAGGCGACTAAAAGGGGAGGGAGCGGGGGGCTGGAAATCCTCCCCTCTCGGTTTTTTTTTTTTTTTTCTTTTTTTTTTTTTCAAAAGAAGGAACAGAGAATTGGGCCAGGTGAGGGTATTCCCTCAAAGGCCCAGTCCTCTGTTCTTAACGCTACGTCGTTAATGCGGGAAATGGCGAATAGTTTGAAAGAAAAGATATATATATATATATATATATATATATATATATATATATATATATATATATATATATATATATATATATATTACACAAAAAATAGCAATGTTAAACGACTCACAATGACAAAGCTGGAGTTCACCGATACTAAGTCAAATCTGACATTAAAATCAAAGCTGATATGGTGGCTATTTTTGAGAAAAATTTCCATTTTCGTTTGGTTCATAGTTTTTGATTTGGTTCACGCCGGTTCACCAGTTTCGGAGAAGGTTGAAAATGGGCAAATTTTTTTCCCCCTTCCCGTTGAAAATGGGCAAATGTTTTTTTCCCCTCCCGTTGAAAATGGGCAAATTTTTTTACCCCCTCCCGTTGAAAATGGACAATATTTTTTCCCCCTCCCGTTGAAAATGGGCAAATTTTTTTACCCCCTCCCGTTGAAAATGGGCAAATTTTTTTTTTCCCCTCCCGTTGAAAATGGGCAAATTTTTTTCCCCCCTCCCGTTGAAAATGGGCAATTTTTTTCCCCCTCCCTTTTTTTTTCTTTGCAACGGTAGCCATCTTTGATTCGGGGGGGGGGGGGGGGGGGGGTAATCACCGGAGGCAGTGTTGGTAAGTGACCAGCCCAGGGGAGCGGCGCGCGCGCACCTATTCATGCCAAGGTGGCTGGTTCAAATTGGCCCAATATTCTCGGAGGGAGAAGGTGGAAATGGGGGAAGGTGGGGGTGTGTGGAAAGGTCGATGACGGTCAAACGACAGAGACATGTTGGAACTGGGGATAATTCTGTTTCCCCCAACATCTTAGAACTGGGGATAATTCTGTTTCCTCCAACATCTTGGAACTGGGGATAATTCTGTTTCCTCCAACATCTTAGAACTGGGGATAATTCTGTTTCCCCCAACATCTTAGAACTGAGGATAATTCTGTTTCCTCCAACATCTTAGAACTGGGGATAATTCTGTTTCCTCCAACATCTTAGAACTGGGGATAATTCTGTTTCCCCCAACATCTTAGAACTGGGGATAATTCTGTTTCCCCCAACATCTTAGAACTGGGGATAATTCTGTTTCCTCCAACATCTTAGAACTGAGGATAATTCTGTTTCCTCCAACATCTTAGAACTGAGGATAATTCTGTTTCCCCCAACATCTTAGAACTGAGGATAATTCTGTTTCCTCCAACATCTTAGAACTGAGGATAATTCTGTTTCCCCCAACATCTTAGAACTGGGGATAATTCTGTTTCCCCCAACATCTTAGAACTGGGGATAATTCTGTTTCCTCCAACATCTTAGAACTGGGGATAATTCTGTTTCCCCCAACATCTTTGAACTGGGGATAATTCTGTTTCCTCCAACATCTTAGAACTGGGGATAATTCTGTTTCCCCCAACATCTTAGAACTGGGGATAATTCTGTTTCCCCCAACATCTTAGAACTGGGGATAATTCTGTTTCCTCCAACATCTTAGAACTGGGGATAATTCTGTTTCCTCCAACATCTTAGAACTGGGGATAATTCTGTTTCCCCCAACATCTTAGAACTGGGGATAATTCTGTTTCCCCCAACATCTTAGAACTGGGGATAATTCTGTTTCCTCCAACATTTCCAAACATATTTTATTCTTTCTCTTTGAAAACGAAACCTCAGTGAAGTATTCAAAAGTACAGCAAGGCAGCAGAAAATACTTCGAAGTTGTTAACATTTTTTGGAAAATCGACTCTAAACGCTGCTCTGGGATCGGGTTTTATTCATTCTTCATTCTACCGTAAAAAGAAAACGAAAAATTAAGTATATCTGCTCTAATTTTTTTTTTTTTTTTCATTTATTTAATGGGAAATCTAAATCCACCAACCAAGAGAAAAATAACTCATTAATACCATTAAAAAGATGTTAGGATCATTCTACGATTACATACACTCTCACTATTCATGTGACCTTTGTTTAAAAAGGCAGAACCTTTTTTTTGATACCTTTTATCTCTTTTATTTCCGGAAGATCTGTCTAAGAGGTGTTCTCTGGTTAACTGACGAATAGTCTGGGTAATTCGCTGGGGGAAATGTTGGTGAAGCTGATGGTGTTGGTGAAGCTGATGGTGTTGGTGAAGCTGTTGGCGATGGTGTTGGTGAATGTGAAGCTGTTAGTGATGGTGCTGGTGAAGCTGTTGGCGATGGTGAAGCTGTTGGTGACGGTGTTGGTGAAGCTGTTGGCGATGGTGTTGGTGAATGTGAAGCTGTTAGTGATGGTGCTGGTGAAGCTGTTGGCGATGGTGAAGCTGTTGGTGACGGTGTTGGTGAAGCTGTTGGTGACGGTGTTGGTGAAGCTGTTGCGATGGCGTGGGTGAATGTGCAGCTGTTAGTGATGGTGCTGGTGAAGCTGTTGGCGACGGTGAGGCTGTTGGTGACGGTATTGGTGAAGCTGTTGGTGACGGTGTTGGTGAAGCTGTTGGCGACGGTGAGGCTGTTGGTGACGGTGTTGGTGAAGCCGTTGGTGACGGTGTTGGTGAAGCTGTTGGCGATGGTGTATGTGAAGCAGTCAGTGATGGTGTTGGTGATAGTGAGGATAAGGGCTTGCTTTCATGACTTCATAAAATGATTTTATATTCATCATTTAGTGCTGCAGCTGTTGGCTGAATGTCTGCGTTTGTTGGTGAAGTAACTGACGGTTTGCGATCTAGCTGGTGAAGCTAACAAGGTCTCTTGGTAAGGCAATCCCCCTCAATAAGGATAATATTCATATCTTTATTATCTCAACGGTTGGCGCGTGAGCGATGCTCATACACACATACACACACAGATATATACACACCATGGGTGGGTGGGTCTCTCTCTCTCTCTCTCTCTCTCTCTCTCTCTCTCTCTCTCTCTCTCTCTCTCTCTCTCTCTCTCTCTCACCCCCCCCCCCCCCCACACACACACGGCTTTCGTAATCTCACCATCATTTGGACAGAGGCAAATAAATCATATGTCAAGTCTCAAGTCCTTCCTCGAGTGCCAACTAAGTGTTTACCCAAGAAGACACACTCATGCACGGAGGAGGAGGAGAAGGAGGAGGAGGCACACTCATGCACGGAGGAGGAGAAGAAGACACACTCATGCACGGAGGAGGAGGAGAAGGAGGCACACTCATGCACGGAGGAAGAGGAGGAGGCACACTCATGCACGGAGGAGGAGAAGGAGGCACACTCATGCACGGAGGAGGAGAAGGAGACACACTCATGCACGGAGGAGGAGGAGGAGGCACACTCATGCACGGGGGAGGAGGAGGAGGAGGAGGCACACTCATGCACGGAGGAGGAGGAGGCACACTCATGCAAGGAGGAGGAGGAGGAGGCACACTCATGGACGGAGGAGGAGGAGGCACACCCATACAAGGAGGAGGAGGAGGAGGAGGCACACTCATGGACGGAGGAGGAGGAGGAGGCACACTCATGGACGGAGGAGGAGGAGGCACACCCATACAAGGAGGAAGAGGCACACTCATGCACTGGGGAGGAGGAGGCACACTCATGCAAGGAGGAGGAGGAGGAGGAGGAGGCACACTCATGCACGGAGGAGGAGGAGGAGGCACACTCATGCACGGAGGAGGAGGAGGAGGCACACTCATGCACGGAGGAGGAGGAGGAGGCACACTCATGCACGGAGGAGGAGGAGGAGGCACACTCATGCAAGGAGGAGGAGGAGGAGGCACACTCATGCAAGGAGGAGGAGGAGGAGGCACACTCATGCAAGGAGGAGGAGGAGGAGGCACACTCATGCAAGGAGGAGGAGGAGGAGGCACACTCATGCAAGGAGGAGGAGGAGAAGGAGGCACACTCATGCACGGAGGAGGAGGAGGAGGCACACTCATGCTCTGAGTGATGAAGAGCCATTGTTCTTGGCCAAGACCACCTCCCCTCCTCCTCCTCCCCGCTGGCCGTCTTCATGTTGTTGGTGGGCGGGCCTTGCGCTCTTGCACAACCTGGTTTTAGGTTACCAGGAAGGGTGTCTGGGGGAGGAGGTCCTTGTTCGATCTAGGGCAAGGGGAAGTTTCGTACAGGTTTGTGGCAAGGGTTGTTATTGTTGGGGAGGTGTGGGGAGGGCATTGATTGTGTTGGAGGTGGGGTGGGGGGTTGTGTTGGAGGTGGGAGGGTTGTGTTGGAGGAGGTGGTGATGGTGGTGGGGGGCTTATAACAGCGTAATGGTGGTGGCTGGTGATACAGTGGAGGTGAACGACGATGGTGAGAGGGGAGGGGGGAAAGGTGGTGTTGGTGTTGGTGATGGAGACAGTAGGGGTGACGACACTGGTGGAGAGTAAGAGCGTTGGCGATTCGTGGCCGCGGTGGAGTGTGGTGAGGTGAGGAGACAGCAACACTGTACACAAGACCTCAGCGATGTCAACCATCACAGGTTACAATCGACAATTCAATTCTACCTCCCACTTAACAGGTCGACCGCCGGTTGAGGACGTGTTATATGTGCGAGTCGACCGAAAACATGCTGAATGCGACGAAATAATCGAAGGAAAAGAAGCTTTGATATCATTTGATAAATTGTGATAAGATCTGGTACAATGAATCGGTAGAATGTTAATAGAATTCAACTATAGATTCTTAGGTGGAATCAGCGTGAGGATTCTAAACATATACGCTTGTCGATGTAGATCTGGTTTTTTGGTTTTTTTATCATGATCCGATCATGAACTCATCGGTGATCGGCTTATCATGATCCGATCATTAACTCATCGGTGATCGGCTTATCATGATCCGATCATGAACTCATCGGTGATCGGCTTATCATGATCCGATCATGAACTCATCGGTGATCGGCTTATCATGATCCGATCATGAACTCATCGGTGATCGGCTTATCATGATCCGATCATCAACTCATCGGTGATCGGCTTATCATGATCCGATCATCAACTCATCGGTGATCGGCTTATCATGATCCGATCATCAACTCATCGGTGATCGGCTTATCATGATCCGATCATGAACTCATCGGTGATCGGCTTATCATGATCCGATCATGAACTCATCGGTGATCACCTTATCATGATCCGATCATGAACTCATCGGTGATCGGCTTATCATGATCCGATCATGAACTCATCGGTGATCGGCTTATCATGATCCGATCATCAACTCATCGGTGATCGGCTACTGCAGAGTTCTTAAGTCACCCGATAACGGTGCATCAAACCAGGCTCGATTCCCAAACGCTAAAAAAAAAAAAAGAGAAAAGGAAAAAAAAAATCGGATATCGTTCCCGATCTGAATCGGAGCGAGCGAGTCGAGCCTGGCAGGCAGGCTACCCACTCACCCACCCACCCACAACCCACCCACCCACCCACCCACCCACCCGTGGCCTGAGGCTCCACAGCTGGGAAGGTCTTCAGAGGATCACGTCCAGGAAAATGCGAACTTCCGACACCACAAGACAGAAACGACCAATGAGTCGGAGGAGAGAGAGAGAGAGAGAGAGAGAGAGAGAGAGAGAGAGAGAGAGAGAGAGAGAAAAGATCGGTTCCTCATTAAACTTAAGAGGAGGAAGAGAGGAAAGAAAGAGAGGCTACGTCACAGATGAAAGCGACATGGGAAAGAGTAAATATTGCGGGTCACAGAAGCTGGGATTGAGGAGTGTTCGAAACAAGATATGAAACTGGTTCTTTTGTGTCCCGAACGTCATCCCGTTATGCTCACAAACCATTCTTTTTTTTTTTTTTCCTTTCAAGAACCAGAGTTGCTGACACGTTCTTGTCAAAATGATCAAAGTGGTAGAGAAGGTGGGGGGGAAAAAGTACAGGAGCGAATTCATTTTTTTTTTTTTAAACTTTTTTAATATAACCATTTCAGATTTCGTAACAGTATCGGTACCATATGTGCTCGCTCATGTCTGGCTTCAATTTTTGTCTTGTTTACTCTAGTGCGTTATTAACATTTCCATCATATATATATATATATATATATATATATATATATATATATATATATATATATATACACGTATACGAGTATAATGCATATGAACGCGCACTTCCACAGAACATACAAACCTCCAACAGCCAGCCAGGCTCGAACCCGGGACCCCTGCGTGGTGGGCGGGAGCGCTACCGCTAGGCTATCATCGCTACGTATACATGTATCTGTGTTCCACTTCGACTCGACGCATCGCCATCTAAGACAAATATCAGACAGGCGAGAGGTCTGGTGGAGGCATCACGAAGTCTACGTAAGTCCTGATGACACATCACGCGAGGGGTGAGTCGTGTTCCACCAGGTGACTGGAGACACCATATCGTCAGCCTCACATTCTCCAGCTCGAAAGAACAAAAAAAGAAGCGGTCGGAATCTCCACGAATTCCGCGGACGACACGGGACTTTGCGACAAGAAACCTCGGCTGCTGTGGGAGGTGTATCTGCTCTGTCCTCAACCCATTGATCACGTCGGTACGACACTTGAGCACGACAGTGCGACCCTTGTGCACGACAGTGCGACCCTTGAGCACGACAGTAAGACCCTCGAGCACGACAGAACGACCCTTGAGCACGACAGTACGACCCTTGAGCACGACAGATCGACCTTGAGCACGACAGTACGACCCTCGAGCACGACAGTACGACCTTTGTGCACGACAGTAAGACCCTTGAGCATGAGAGTACGACCCTCGAGCACGACAGTACGACCCTTGAGCACGACAGTACGACCATTGAGCACGACGGTACGACCCTCGAGCACGACAGTACGACCCTCGAGCACGACAGAACGACCCTTGAGCACGACAGTACGACCCTTGAGCACGACAGTGCGACCCTTGAGCACGATGGTACGACCCTTGTGCACGACAGTACGACCCACGACCATGACAGCACAGTTCATAAGCACGATGGTACGACCACTTGAGCTCGACGGTACAACCTACGAGTTCGATGGTACGACCCTTTAAAGTACGACGGTACCTCCCTTGAATACGATGGTGCGTACCTTGAATACGACGGCACGGCCCTTGAGCACAACGGTCCGACCGTCGCGTACCACGATATGACCTGTGACCTAAACCTTAAGGATCAGGTCAAAGGTTAAGTCATCATCATACCCAAGGGTCGTAAGGTCGTGTCCAAGGCTTTAACACAATGGAAGACTCAGACCTTAAATATCAGTTTCATTAAGTCGATCCGCTGACCTGACTGGCTCAAAAATCTCATTATGAGAAATTCCCTCTCAGATATTTCTTAATGAATTGTACATTTTTTCTTAGTTTACCATTATCAATCTATTACATTCAGAGCTCATAACGAAACCTTTATAGCTGTTCTATACTGATGAATGTTTGAAAAAGAAATCTGGTACTTTACAGGATACGCTAAGGGCAAAGAAACATTTAGATCTGCTGGGAAACAGAAGATATATATATTTTATTATTATTATTTTGCGTTGTCGCTGTCTCCCGCGTTTGCGAGGTAGCGCAAGGAAACAGACGAAAGAAATGGCCCAACCCACCCCTATACACATGTATATACATACACATCCACACACGCAAATATACATACCTATACATCTCAATATATATATATATTTATATATATATATATATATATATATATATATATATATATATATATATATATATATATATATATATATATTTTTTTATTTTTTTTTTTTTTTTTTTTTTTTTATACTTTGTCGCTGTCTCCCGCGTTTGCGAGGTAGCGCAAGGAAACAGACGAAAGAAATGGCCCAACCCACCCCCATACACATGTATATACACACGTCCACACACGCAAATATACATACCTACACAGCTTTCCATGGTTTACCCCGGACGCTTCACATGCCTTGATTCAATCCACTGACAGCACGTCAACCCCTGTATACCACATCGCTCCAATTCACTCTATTCCTTGCCCTCCTTTCACCCTCCTGCATGTTCAGGCCCCGATCACACAAAATCCTTTTCACTCCATCTTTCCACCTCCAATTTGGTCTCCCTCTTCTCCTCGTTCCCTCCACCTCCGACACATATATCCTCTTGGTCAATCTTTCCTCACTCATTCTCTCCATGTGCCCAAACCATTTCAAAACACCCTCTTCTGCTCTCTCAACCACGCTCTTTTTATTTCCACACATCTCTCTTACCCTTACGTTACTTACTCGATCAAACCACCTCACACCACACATTGTCCTCAAACATCTCATTTCCAGCACATCCATCCTCCTGCGCACAACTCTATCCATAGCCCACGCCTCGCAACCATACAACATTGTTGGAACTACTATTCCTTCAAACATACCCATTTTTGCTTTCCGGGATAATGTTCTCGACTTCCACACATTTTTCAAGGCTCCCAAAATTTTCGCCCCCTCCCCCACCCTATGATCCACTTCCGCTTCCATGGTTCCATCCGCTGACAGATCCACTCCCAGATATCTAAAACACTTCACTTCCTCCAGTTTTTCTCCATTCAAACTCACCTCCCAATTGACTTGACCCTCAACCCTACTGTACCTAATAACCTTGCTCTTATTCACATTTACTCTTAACTTTCTTCTTCCACACACTTTACCAAACTCCGTCACCAGCTTCTGCAGTTTCTCACATGAATCCGCCACCAGCGCTGTATCATCAGCGAACAACAACTGACTCACTTCCCAAGCTCTCTCATCCCCAACAGACTTCATACTTGCCCCTCTTTCCAAGACTCTTGCATTTACCTCCCTAACAACCCCATCCATAAACAAATTAAACAACCATGGAGACATCACACACCCCTGCCGCAAACCAACATTCACTGAGAACCAATCACTTTCCTCTCTTCCTACACGTACACATGCCTTACATCCTCGATAAAAACTTTTCACTGCTTCTAACAACTTGCCTCCCACACCATATATTCTTAATACCTTCCACAGAGCATCTCTATCAACTCTATCATATGCCTTCTCCAGATCCATAAATGCTATATACAAATCCATTTGCTTTTCTAAGTATTTCTCACATATATATATATTAAGACTTCATTTGAAACAGAAAATGAGCAACGTGCGTCGTCTTTTTGATATGCGGGGAACAGACGTTATGTTGGGATCCTGAGGAAGCAGAGAGAGTCGACTATCATGAGAGAACAATCGGATGCCAAGATGACCGAGTCCCTAACGTTATAGGATCAGAGAGTCTACGTTCCTCCAGCGAGGGGAGATTCTGATCACAAGAGTGGTCCTTCTCCATCCTGTCTCTGGGGAGAGATGGAGCATCGCATCCCCTATCCCAGTGGTGACTCCTGCCTCTATACACACACACACACACACACACACACACACACACGGCCCTATGGTTGTGGTTGCTGGGGTTCGAACTCCGTTCCTGTGGTACGTAATTGTGCGTAATCTCGTTGCTCGCACAAGCCGGGCAGACAGACAATTATGTTGTGATTTATCTTCTACAATGAGCAACTTACCGCGAAACTCGGTCCAATTACGAGTAAAATTACGAGAGCCAAGGGAACGAATAATTTTGGGACAGTAGGTTAAGAAGCCCTTCGTGTATGGGGGCCCTAAAGTATATGTAGAGGGGCATACTTCATAGAAACAAGTCTTAGATTAATCCACTTGTGTCTTCCATGTCTCTTTCCGTATCCCTCATGGCTGAATTTCAGTAGTCAATTACAGACGTTTCTGATATTTCGTCGAGTCATTCTAAGCTGAACATCAAGACGAACGTTTTAGAGGAAGGCGAGGCCCCAAGGTACGTGACGTGGTACATTTTCCGTGTCTGTAAGCTTGGCAAAATATTCCCTCGTCGGGTTTGATGCTTCACACTGCTCGAGCAAGATCCGGACTGTGGAACAGTGGTTTGGTTAACCCCAGTTGACTCAACTGAAGGTGCTTCATAGTGTTCGAGCAACATCCGGACTTGTAAGCAGTGGTTTGGTTAACCCCAGTTGACTCAATCGAAGGGGCTTCATACTGTTCGAACAACATCCGGACTGTGAAGCAGTGGTTTGGTTAACCCCAGTTGACTCAATCCAAGGGGCTTCATACTGTTCGAGCAAGCTCCGGACTGTGAAACAGTGATTCGGCTAACCCCAGTCGACTTAATCGAAGGTGTTTCATACTCTTCGAGCACGATACAGGCTGTGAAACAGTGGTTCGATTCCACCCACTTGACTCCGATGAATGAACCGTGCGCATCCACACAAATAATGTGTTAACATGTCTATACATCATTCACACAACTCGCCACTGTCTTTCAAGTGCTTCATAGTCAGTTGTCTGATGGGAGTTTCACGGACGAGAGGAGTAAATCGGTTTTCTGTTGGAAGTCGAAGTCCGCAAAAGTTATGCCAGAAGTTGAGGGAACGCCAAAGCTTCGGCGAGTTACAAACCAACACAGGCTGGCGGCTCTTTATTTATGGTCGCCGAAGCAGCGCGGGTAACTGGATGTCCCAGTCATCATTGTCATCATGTTCATCATCTTTAAATGCTTCTTCATCTTCTTACGCTTCTTCATCATCATCATCATCATCTTATGTTTCCTCTTCTTCATCTTCTCATGCTTCTTCATCATCATCATCATCATCTTATGTTTCCTCTTCTTCATCTTCTCATGCTTCTTCTTCATCATCATCATCATCATCTTATGTTTCCTCTTCTTCATCTTCTCATGCTTCTTCTTCATCATCATCATCATCATCTTATGTTTCCTCTTCTTCATCCTCTCATGCTTCTTCATCATCATCATCATCATCTTATGTTTCCTCTTCTTCATCTTCTCATGCTTCTTCATCATCATCATCATCATCTTATGTTTCCTCTTCTTCATCTTCTCATGCTTCTTCATCATCATCGTCATCATCTTATGTTTCCTCTTCTTCATCTTCTCATGCTTCTTCATCATCATCATCATCATCTTATGCTGCTTCTTCATATTTTCATGCTTTATTTTCTCATGCTTCATCCTCTCAGGCTTCCTCCTCCTCCTCCTCTTCTTCTTTATCATCTTTGTATGTGTGTGAACAGGGGGAGAAAAGTAAATAATGGTTTGCTGGATTCAGGGCAGCTATTTGGCTGAAAATACACAGCTGAGGCATTACACACGTCACAGAACCTGTGAGGTCATGATACGACCGAGTTAATTGGTCATAGAAAGAGCTGAAGATCACGGTGTGTGTGTGTGTGTGTCTGTGTGTGTGTGTGTGTGTGTGTGTGTGTGTGTCTGTGTGTGTGTGTGTGTCAGTAATTACCCATTTCTGCTGTACACTGTACACACGAGTGTATGTGTGTAGTACATTTGATCCTCCTGGCATGTGTTGCTGCACAGTCTGGCGTCTTGTTGATGCACTCAAGGCCCCAAGTCCCCACCATCCAAGAACAATAAACACGCAGCTCGGACAAATTAAGTGCGTTCACTCTCCCTGGCAGTCAAGGTCTCCATCTTCAACCGAACCAACACAATATCGACTTTGCCAATACGAGAGTCTCCGGCGATGAAAATAGTGCTATTCCGGGTTAACATAACTAGTTAAAAGTTCATGCAGAGTTCTGTCTAATGTTAACCTGACCTTAACTTTCAAGTCGAATGCAATCAAGTTCCTCCACACCACAAAGAAAGTTTCGCTTTTTTTCATTTTTATTTCAATTTACTATATGAGGATAGAGTATCATCCTTGTTAATGATGTTCTTAATATGGACACAATGCTCGGAAACACTTGGAGAAAAGCGGGTGAATTTTGTGTGGCAATGATGGATCTGGAGTGAGCGTTTGACACGGTTGGCGAAGAGGCGCTGTGGAAGGTGCCATGAATCTATGGGGCAGATGAAAGTTTACAAAATATACCGAGTTTTATTACCGAGATCGTGAGCCATATGTGCGAGTAGGAATGGAGGAGGGTAAGTGGGTTTTCCCTAGCAAGGATGGCTATGAGTTAAGGATGTGTGATGTCACCATGATTGTGTAATCTGTTTACACACGAGGATTGTAGCGAGGGTGAGACAGAGGAAGAGGTGGGAGGATGGAGTGAAGGGGGACTTCGATACAATATGGCCTGAACACTGAGGAAGCCGAGGAGGGGGGGGGGGCGAACATGGAATATAGGATGAATTGGATCGATGTGACATAGCGGGAGCGACGTGCTATCAACTGGGCTGAACCAGACCGTAGGAAGCAGTCAAGGTAGACCATGGAATAGTCTGCGAGGCTTGGATGTGGACGAAAGGACTCTGCTTTCCTCCTCCTAGTGAGACAGCGAGTCACTAATGCATAAGGACAGAAACATCACAGTCAACGTGAGCGTTCCATGACAGGTCAAATGAAAGACGTAGAGAGTCCTGTTCCCACTTCGTCTCAGCGTCGAGTTCGTATGTGCATTTTGTTCTCCGTATTTGGCTCCTCCGTCCTTTTTCCAAACGTTCTGGAAAATGTTTTTTCACTGTCCAATCGGGTTTCGACGACGGTGACGGACGACCTAGAGCTTAACACTTCATCACCTGCCCTGAAGGTGGCGAGAGCGAGGTGATGCATCGTCTTGTTTGCACCGTCAGAGGCGTGTGTTACCCTGTGCTGGAAATGACTTCTCACCGTCCCCTTCCAGGACAATGTGGCTTCATCCTAGTGACGTCTATGTTCACTATATGAACCGACCAATGTGGCTTCATCCTAGTCTTTTCTATGTTCGCTATATGAACCGACCAATGTGGCTTCATCCCAGTCATTTCTATGTTCGCTATATGAACCGACCAATGTGTCTTCATCCTAGTCATTTCTATGTTCGCTGTATGAACCGACCAATGTGGCTTCATCCTAGTCATTTCTATGTTCGCTATATGAACCGACCAATGTGGCTTCATCCTAGTCATTTCTATGTTCACTATATGAACCGACCAATGTGGCTTCATCCTAGTCATTTCTATGTTCGCTGTATGAACCGACCAATGTGGCTTCATCCTAGTCATTTCTATGTTCGCTATATGAACCGACCAATGTGGCTTCATCCTAGTCATTTCTATGTTCACTATATGAACCGACCAATGTGGCTTCATCCTAGTCATTTCTATGTTCACTATATGAACCGACCAATGTGGCTTCATCCTAGTCATTTCAACAGTTCTTTGTTCTAAAGTCTCTCTCGAAACATTGAAACATACATCCATATCACATATTCATACCAGGAAATTCCCTTAAACTGTGAAAGACATTTCGAGCAGTACAGTCGACTGGCTCCTCACATAATACTTCCTACATGATAATCAGAATATTGTATCATGACCAAAAGACTAACTATACATACGAGCACACACTGATTGACGTAATTATCAGTAGCGATCATCTAGCAGTTGCAGCTGTACGAATGACGTAATCTTGACACGAGTAAAAGATATAACGCTGTCACATTAGGGACTCTGAGCTCTGCAAATGACGCGATGGTTCCAATAATGATGGTTCCAATAATGATGGTTCCATTAATGATGGTTCCAATAATGATGGTTCCAATAATGATGGTTCCATTAATGATGGTTCCAATAATGATGGTTCCAATAATGATGGTTCCATTAATGATGGTTCCAATAATGATGGTTCCAATAATGGTGGTTCCAATAATGGTGGTTCCAATAATGGTGGTTCCAATAATGGTGGTTCCAATAATGATGGTTCCAATAATGATGGTTCCAATAATGATGGTTCCAATAATGGTGGTTCCAATAATGGTGGTTCCAATAATGATGGTTCCAATAATGATGGTTCCAATAATGGTGGTTCCAATAATGGTGGTTCCATTAATGATGGTTCCAATAATGGTGGTTCCAATAATGGTGGTTCCAATAATGATGGTTCCAATAATGATGGTTCCATAATGATAACGAGATTGTTATCATTATTATCATTAATACTATTATCATTATTATTAAAACTACTGTAATCTGTATATATATATATATATATATATATATATATATATATATATATATATATATATATATATATATATATATATATATATATACACACACACACAGAGGCTTTAGCAAATAAAAAAGGAAAAAAAACCTTTGCGCATTTGGGAAATATACGATTCCCGCCCAACACACGTAATTATGGTGTCGGGGGAAAACACGTAATCCGTATTCCAATCGCAACGCCACAGAGAGTAAACTGGACGCTACTGCACACAGGGAGCCAGCTGACAGAAGCGCTCGTGTGATATATATATATATATATATATATATATATATATATATATATATATATATATATATATATATATATATACGTAAATGGTGGATTTTGCTGAAAAGTAACCGAGATAATAATATGATATACATGGTTAGTGTGTGTGTGTGTGTGTGTGTGTTGGTGTATTGTGTGTGTTTGTGGCATGCATGTATTTGTGTGTGTGTGTGTGTGTGTGTGTGTGTGTGTGTGTGTGTGTGTGTGTGTGTGTGTGTGTGTGTGTCAATGTATTAAGACCACTATCCACAAAATACTATATTTCTGAATCAAAAAATCATATTCCATCGATATCTTGTGGCAGATGATAGAGGAAATAGAGATGTATGAAGTAAAAACACATTTTACCACCTTCCCTGGTTGACTGGCTAACTTTACGTAATGTGAATAGACTTCCACATATCACGGGTTCGAACCCTGCGCCTGGATCATGACCGAAAGTCTGGGAACTCAATAGTGTTGGAGGTTCCTCTTTAGCGACACTGTTACCACCTCTCTGCTAATGTATATACGCCACCTCCGCTTACTAAGCAACGCTCGTTGGTACTGCTGACCAATTCTCTACTGTGAGGGAGACACCTCAAGTAAGTAAACACATTTAACAAAATCTATAACAAAAAAAAAAACGTTTTTACATTTTCAGTCATGAAAAAAAAAAAAATTCTCTCTTTTTCTTTGTCCTCCATTTGTCTCAATCTTAAGAGAAAAAGTCCAAAAAAGGATTTTTTTTTTCAATTTCTAAAAGATTCGGACAACTGAAAAAAAAAAAAAGAAGCAGATTTTGGCCCCGTGTAAATCTATCATGTCAACTGCCCCTCACACACATACACACACACACACACACACACACACACACACACACACACGTAAGCTGGCCCCCCGGGTAATAATACGTCCACCTGTCTCGCTCTCCACTCACATGTGGCGAGATCACTGACACCTCCACTCAACATTCTGAAGAGGGAATCGCTCGCCTCTCTCTCTCTCTCTCTCTCTCTCTCTCTCTCTCTCTCTCTCTCTCTCTCTCTCTCTCTCTCTCTCTCGAGGAGGAGGAGAAAGAGTAATCAAAACGACCATTCGCCACGGAAGACATCTTTATCATGTCTCTCTACTTCAGACACATTGTTGAGTGTGTTTACTTAGCCCGTCATCAGCGACGTGCTCGTAGCGCTGCACACAGGCACAGTCAGCCACCCACTTAAATAACGCACTTACATAAAGTGCCGCACTTAAAAAACAATAACAAATAAACTGCCGTTCGTAGCGCTGCACAAAGGCACAGTCAGCCACCCACTTAAATAACGCACTTAGATAACAAACTGCCGTACTTAAACAGCCCACCCACTTAAATAACGCACTTGAATAACAAACTGCCGCACTTAAATAACACTAACACTTAAATAACAAACTGCCATTCGTAGCGCTGCACACAGGCTCAGTCAGCCACCCACTTAAATAACGCACTTAGATAACAAACTGCCGTACTTAAATAACACTAACACTTAAATAACAGACTGCCGTACTTAAATAACACTAACACTTAAATAACAAACTGCCGTTCGTAGCGCTGCACACAGGCTCAGTCAGCCACCCACTTAAACAACGCACTTAAATAACAGACTGCCGTACTTAAACAACCCACCCACTTAAATAACGCACTTGAATAACAAACTGCCGTACTTAAACAACTCACCCACTCAAATAACGCACTTGAATAACAAACTGCCGTACTTAAACAACCCACCCACTTAAGTAACGCATTTGAATAACAAACTGCCGTACTTAAACAACCCACCCACTTAAATAACGCACTTGAATAACAAACTGCCGTACTTAAATAACACTAACACTTAAATAACAAACTGCCGTTTAAAACGAGATAAAACATACGGGCGACAGACACTCACTCCCTGGTGCGAGATGTGTAAAACACGCAGATTCACAAAGGCAACAAGACGTTAATCAAAGGACAATCTGATCCAAATGTAAGATGTACAATACATCACTACCACACCTGAACACACACAACACACACTCTTTTTTGACTAGGCTGCCTGCCAAACTGTGTTGGGTATACCGACACAGACGCTGGGGGGAAACGAAGGCTATATCCCGGAAAACCAGCGTCGGTAAGAGGCAAATACTCACTCCCCCGATTTCGGGTTTCTTCCCCCTGTATGTCAACAACCCTTTCGACGATACACAAACTTTGATTACTACAACTCGCAGGAAGCGGATCTGTAGATTGACCCTGTGTGTGTGTGTGTGTGTGTGTGTGTGTGTGTGTGTGCGTTCCTTACAGTTTGTGGACATTGAGGGAGAGGCCGAGATTAAGAGAGCATCTGTCTCTTAACGACACTGGCTCCCAACGTTAATCAACTTTCTTCGTTAAGCAGCGGGTGTTGTCAGTATATATCCGACCAATTTGCAGGACGCCAGTCCCCTGAGAGCCACCAGAAGACGCTGATTTTGTTCAATCATCAGATCTCTTGTGATTTATCGTATATTCTGTCGCTTATTCATGTCTAACTCCTTTAATTTACATGTTCAGATGGTCATGATTTACCCACAAGCTCACTGTATCCTGTCTCCTTTTCATGTAACTATTTAAGCAATGTTTTTGATATTCCTTTTTACATCAGAATTGGCTTCATCTGGGCTTCTGACGAGCCTTGCTCAGGGTTAACAGCTGACTGATGGTGGCTTAAGTAAACACACCCAAACACTGGATGTTTGAAGAACAGAGACAGAACACAGAGACCCACTCCTTCAAAAGAGGTTCTGAGCTTCCGTACTCATCTCCACTTCCACCTAACACTCCAATATCATATATACATATATATATATATATATATATATATATATATATATATATATATATTTTTTTTTTTTTTTTTTTTTTTTATACTTTGTCGCTGTCTCCCGCGTTTGCGAGGTAGCGCAAGGAAACAGACGAAAGAAATGGCCCAACCCCCCCCCCCATACACATGTACATACACACGTCCACACACGCAAATATACATACCTACACAGCTTTCCATGGTTTACCCCAGACGCTTCACATGCCTTGATTCAATCCACTGACAGCACGTCAACCCCTGTATACCACATGACTCCAATTCACTCTATTCCTTGCCCTCCTTTCACCCTCCTGCATGTTCAGGCCCCGATCACACAAAATCTTTTTCACTCCATCTTTCCACCTCCAATTTGGTCTCCCTCTTCTCCTCGTTCCCTCCACCTCCGACACATATATCCTCTTGGTCAATCTCTCCTCACTCATTCTCTCCATGTGCCCAAACCATTTCAAAACACCCTCTTCTGCTCTCTCAACCACGCTCTTTTTATTTCCACACATCTCTCTTACCCTTACGTTACTTACTCGATCAAACCACCTCACACCACACATTGTCCTCAAACATCTCATTTCCAGCACATCCATCCTCCTGCGCACATCTCTATCCATAGCCCACGCCTCGCAACCATACAACATTGTTGGAACCACTATTCCCTCAAACATACCCATTTTCGCTTTCCGAGATAATGTTCTCGACTTCCACACATTTTTCAAGGCTCCCAAAATTTTCGCCCCCTCCCCCACCCTATGATCCACTTCCGCTTCCATGGTTCCATCCGCTGACAGATCCACTCCCAGATATCTAAAACACTTCACTTCCTCCAGTTTTTCTCCATACAAACTCACCTCCCAATTGACTTGACCCTCACCCCTACTGTACCTAATAACCTTGCTCTTATTCACATTTACTCTCAACTTTCTTCTTCCACACACTTTACCAAACTCAGTCACCAGCTTCTGCAGTTTCTCACATGAATCAGCCACCAGCGCTGTATCATCAGCGAACAACAACTGACTCACTTCCCAAGCTCTCTCATCCCCAACAGACTTCATACTTGCCCCTCTTTCCAGGACTCTTGCATTTACCTCCCTTACAACCCCATCCATAAACAAATTAAACAACCATGGAGACATCACACACCCCTGCCGCAAACCTACATTCACTGAGAACCAATCACTTTCCTCTCTTCCTACACGTACACATGCCTTACATCCTCGATAAAAACTTTTCACTGCTTCTAACAACTTGCCTCCCACACCATATATTCTTAATACCTTCCACAGAGCATCTCTATCAACTCTATCATATGCCTTCTCCAGATCCATAAATGCTACATACAAATCCGTTTGCTTTTCTAAGTATTTCTCACATACATTCTTCAAAGCAAACACCTGATCCACACATCCTCTACCACTTCTGAAACCGCACTGCTCTTCCCCAATCTGATGCTCTGTACATGCCTTCACCCTCTCAATCAATACCCTCCCATATAATTTACCAGGAATACTCAACAAACTTATACCTCTGTAATTTGAGCACTCACTCTTATCCCCTTTGCCTTTGTACAATGGCACTATGCACGCATTCCGCCAATCCTCAGGCACCTCACCATGAGTCATACATACATTAAATAACCTTACCAACCAGTCAACAATACAGTCACCCCCTTTTTTAATAAATTCCACTGCAATACCATCCAAACCTGCTGCCTTGCCGGCTTTCATCTTCCGCAAAGCTTTTACTACCTCCTCTCTGTTTACCAAATCATTTTCCCTAACCCTTTCACTTTGCACACCACCTCGACCAAAACACCCTATATCTGCCACTCTGTCATCAGACACATTCAACAAACCTTCAAAATACTCATTCCATCTCCTTCTCACATCACCGCTACTTGTTATCACCTCCCCATTTGCGCCCTTCACTGAAGTTCCCATTTGCTCCCTTGTCTTACGCACCCTATTTACCTCCTTCCAGAACATCTTTTTATTCTCCCTAAAATTTACTGATAGTCTCTCACCCCAACTCTCATTTGCCCTTTTTTTCACCTCTTGCACCTTTCTCTTGACCTCCTGTCTCTTTCTTTTATACTTCTCCCACTCAATTGCATTTTTTCCCTGCAAAAATCGTCCAAATGCCTCTCTCTTCTCTTTCACTAATACTCTTACTTCTTCATCCCACCACTCACTACCCTTTCTAAACAGCCCACCTCCCACTCTTCTCATGCCACAAGCATCTTTTGCGCAATCCATCACTGATTCCCTAAATACATCCCATTCCTCCCCCACTCCCCTTACTTCCATTGTTCTCACCTTCTTCCATTCTGTACACAGTCTCTCCTGGTACTTCCCCACACAGGTCTCCTTCCCAAGCTCACTTACTCTCACCACCTTCTTCACCCCAACATTCACTCCTCTTTTCTGAAAACCCATACTAATCTTCACCTTAGCCTCCACAAGATAATGATCAGACATCCCTCCAGTTGCACCTCTCAGCACATTAACATCCAAAAGTCTCTCTTTCGCGCGCCTGTCAATTAACACGTAATCCAATAACGCTCTCTGGCCATCTCTCCTACTTACATAAGTATACTTATGTATATCTCGCTTTTTAAACCAGGTATTCCCAATCATCAGTCCTTTTTCAGCACATAAATCTACAAGCTCTTCACCATTTCCATTTACAACACTGAACACCCCATGCATACCAATTATTCCCTCAACTGCCACATTACTCACCTTTGCATTCAAATCACCCATCACTATAACCCGGTCTCGTGCATCAAAACCGCTAACACACTCATTTAGCTGCTCCCAAAACACTTGCCTCTCATGATCTTTCTTCTCATGCCCAGGTGCATATGCACCAATAATCACCCACCTCTCTCCATCAACTTTCAGTTTTACCCATATTAATCGAGAATTTACTTTCTTGCATTCTATCACATACTCCCACAACTCCTGTTTCAGGAGTATTGCTACTCCTTCCCTTGCTCTTGTCCTCTCACTAACCCCTGACTTCACTCCCCAGACATTTCCAAACCACTCTTCCCCTTTACCCTTGAGCTTCGTTTCACTCAGAGCCAAAACATCCAGGTCCCTTTCCTCAAACATACTACCTATCTCTCCTTTTTTCACATCTTGGTTACATCCACACACATTTAGGCATCCCACTCTGAGCCTTCGAGGAGGATGATCACTCCCCGCGTGACTCCTTCTTCTGTTTCCCATTTTAGAAAGTTAATACAAGGAGGGGAGGATTTCCGGCCCCCCGCTCCCGTCCCCTCTAGTCGCTTTCTACGACACGCGAGGAATACGTGGGAAGTATTCTTTCACCCCTATCCCCAGGGATAATATACATATATACATACATATACACACACACACACATACACATACATACGCACACACACACACACACACACACACATACATATATATACATATGAAAAATGTAAGAAACAATTTATAAAACAAACTTTTATATATATATATATATATATATATATATATATATATATATATATATATATATATATATATATATATATTTTCTTTTTCTTTTAAACTATTCGCCATTTTCCGCATTAGTGAGGTAGCGTTAAGAACAGAGGACTGGGCCTTTTTTGGAATATCCTCACCTGGCCCCCTTCTCTGTTCCTTCTTTTGGAAAAAAAAATGAGAGGGGAGGATTTCCAGGCCCCCGCTCCCTCCCCTTTTAGTCGCCTTCTACGACACGCAGGGAATACGTGGGAAGTATTCTTAATCCCCCATCCCCAGGGATAATATATATATATATATATATATATATATATATATATATATATATATATATATATATATATATATATATATAAAAGAATACTTCCCACGTATTCCCTGCGTGTCGTAGAAGGCGACTAAAAGGGGAGGGAGCGGGGGGCTGGAAATCCTCCCCTCTCGGTTTTTTTTTTTTTTTTTTTTTTTTTTTTTTTTTTTTCCCAAAAGAAGGAACAGAGAATTGGGCCAGGTGAGGGTATTCCCTCAAAGGCCCAGTCCTCTGTTCTTAACGCTACCTCGCTAATGCGGGAAATGGCGAATAGTTTGAAAAAAAAAAAAAAAAAAAAAAAAAAAAAAAAATATATATATATATATATATATATATATATATATATATATATATATATATATATATATATACACACACACTGATGTATGAAGTAAAGGCACATTTTACTAGTTTTCGTGACTGGCTGGCTAACTTTTCGTAATATGAATGTGCTGATGTTTATGGAAAGAGAGAGAGAGAGAGAGAGAGAGAGAGAGAGAGAGAGAGAGAGAGAGAGAGAGAGAGAGAGAGAGAGAGAGAGAGAGAGCTTGGCATATCTGGGCAGGCTGTTCAAAAAGCAATCTTGGTGCTTTTGTCCACAAACGTAACATTTCCTCGCGTGGCAAGAAACTCTCTCTCTCTCTCTCTCTCTCTCTCTCTCTCTCTCTCTCTCTCTCTCTCTCTCTCTCTCTCTCTCTCTCTCTCAGCGCGAGACCTACTGATCTCCCCATCTAAGCGCACTGATCCCATAAAGATGACCGCGAGCTAATCACTATGGCTTACGTAATGATGGTAAAGGAAAGGCGACTTTATAACTACTGCGCCGTCGCCGCCCCTCCGTGCGTGTGTGTGTGTGTCAGTGTGTGTGTGTCAGTGTGTGTGTGTCAGTGTGTGTGTGTCAGTGTGTGTGTCAGTGTATGTGTGTCAGTGTGTCAGTGTGTGTGTGTGTGTGTGTGTGTGTCACACAAGTTCCCATGTGAGGTGCTTACGTAAGGAGAAGGGGGGAGGGGGTAGGATCCTCATTGTGAGACACCTTGTGAGTCGCTCCCCCGGTGAGAGGGCTTCCCCGTGAGGTCAACGAGGGCTCGGTGGATCTTGCTTGCGGTGGTGAGTACGTTCGAGTGAGCTGGTGGAGGATGAGGTGTGGTGGTGTGGTGTGGTGTGTGGTGTGTGGTGTGTGTGTGTGTGTGTGTGTTGTGGAGGGGGGAAGGTAAGTTCCTGGAGAGGATCAGATCTACGTAGGCTTTCCAGGGTGACGTAACACGGCTGGAAGTTGGGGGAGAGAGAGAGAGAGAGAGAGAGAGAGAGAGAGAGAGAGAGAGAGAGAGAGAGAGAGAGAGAGAGAGAGAGAGAGAGAGAGACGACTATTTACACCCGGGTCACGTCAACAGTCGTGGCCAACTTGCCCCACGACCCACACAGCTTCACCTCACGTTTACCAAGCTTCACCTGGGCCAATTTTGTGTTCGACCTGCCGGCTATTCCCAACTCGGGGGAAAGGGTTCCCTCGCATCCCAAACTAATCGGCCATAATGAAGTACTCCGTCAGGTGATTTAAGATACAGTCCAGTTGGACTGATGACGTCTGATTTGGCTTTAGCAAAAGAAGAAAATAAAATATTCCTTCGGTAGCGATTGGTGTCGCGCCATTTCACGCTTCCTTCCACGTTCCACATTTCATCTTTTCTGTTTGTCTATGTCGTCAAGTCTTTAACCACAGTCCTGTATACAGCACAAGTGGTAACCAGGCTTCTGTGCCACTCGTCTGTGTCAGGGCCAGGCTTCTGTGCCACTCGTCTGTGTCAGGGAGGACAGCACCTGCTTTTTGGCTCATTCACATTCGTCCTCCACACATCCCTTCAGAAAGTTTTCGGAGAGGTCATACGCCTCTCGTCGTGGCCACCAGACATTCAGCGAATTCAATCAAGGAAATATTTTCCTTTTTCCCTCGGGTCTTTAGATTCTGGTGTTGTAAAAGATCATGACTATGATCATTATCGCTGGACTCACTCTGCCAACCTGGGGACATCATCATACGTACTCTGTGTGGCCATAAGCCGCTGCTTCCGCTCCGCTCAATAGCTCACAGACTGGCGACAATAGCGTCTTAACGTCTTCTTATTAGCCAGATCTTCCTACAAGTCCAGGGACCCTGTCTGGCCTCCGCCTATGGTGGAGAGAGGACGCTAAAGATCACTCAGGTGCTCAGATGGATGATAATGTCATTACAACCCCCCCCCCCCCGCCCCCCCAAGACCTTTCCGTGGTTTTCCCTGACCGCTTTGAAAGCACGTCGCCCCCTGTATACCACATTGATCCAATTTACTCTGTCTCGAATACGCCTTACACCCCACCCTACACTTTCAAGCCCCAAGATCTCCAAACCTCACCCACTCTGTCCCTCCATCTCCTGGGCCATCTCATAAGTATTCTGTTTATGTCTTTATACCAAATATTTCACTGCTCCAACACCTTCTTCCCATACCATCTCAGTGGCGTAAGAGCTGCGGTGTCTTCGCCTGTGAAAGCACATTT
>NC_092237.1:51389543-51462043 GCF_036320965.1 Panulirus ornatus | reverse complement strand
CACAGAGCGCTAACAACAGCCTGGGACCAGAGAGCGCTAACAACAGCCTGGGACCACAGAGCGCTAACAACAGCCTGGGACCAGAGAGCGCTAACAACAGCCTGGGACCACAGAGCGCTAACAACAGCCTGGGACCACAGAGCGCTAACAACAGCCTGGGACCACAGAGCGCTAACAACAGCCTGGGACCACAGAGCGCTAACAACAGCCTGGGACCACAGAGCGCTAACAACAGCCTGGGACCAGAGAGCGCTAACAACAGCCTGGGACCAGAGAGTGCTAACAACAGCCTGGGACCAGAGAGCGCTAACAACAGCCTGGGACCAGAGAGCGCTAACAACAGCCTGGGACCAGAGAGCGCTAACAACAGCCTGGGACCACAGAGCGCTAACAACAGCCTGGGACCAGAGAGCGCTAACAACAGCCTGGGACCAGAGAGCGCTAACAACAGCCTGGGACCAGAGAGCGCTAACAACAGCCTGGGACAACAGAGCGCTAACAACAGCCTGGGACCACAGAGCGCTAACAACAGCCTGGGACCAGAGAGCGCTAACAACAGCCTGGACCAAAAGCGCTGACAAATATTTTTTTTAAGATTCAAAACATATTTTGGGCGTTTTTTAATTCCTTAAGCACGACGGTCCGACTCTTGAGCACGACGGTACGACCCTTGTGCACGACGGTCCGACTCTTGAGCACGACGGTACGACCCTTGAGCACGACGGTACGACCCTTGAGCACGACGGTACGACCCTTGTGCACGACGGTGCGACCCTTGTGCACGACGGTGCGACCCCTTGAGCACGACGGTACGACCCTTGAGCACGACGGTACGACCCTTGAGCACGACCCTTGAACACGAGTCATCCTGGTGGCAGATTTGTCTTGCGTTTTTGCCAAACCTGTTCCACTTTTATCCCATTTCCTCTATTTCACCCTTCCTTCACCTCCCCCTCCTTTATTTCCCCCTTCCTTCACCTCCCCCTCCTTTATTCCCCCTTCCTTCCTCTCCTCCTCCTCTATTTCCCCCAATCCTCCCCCTCCTCCTCCTCTATTTCACCCTTCCTTCCCCTTCTCCTCCTTTATTTCGCCCTGCCTTCCCCTCCTCCTCCTCTATTTCCCGCATTCCTTCCCCTCCTCCTTTAATTCACCCTTCCTTCCCCTCCCCCTCCTTTATTTCACCCTTCTTTCCTCACCTCCTCCTCCTTTATTTCCCCCTTCCTTCCTCACCTCCTCCTCCTTTATTTCCCCCTTCCTTCCTCTCCTCCTTCTCCTTTATTTCTCCCTTCCTTCCTCTCCTCCTGCTCTATTTACCCCAATCCTTCCCCTCCTCCTCCTTTATTTCACCCTTCCTTCCCCTCCCCTCCTTTATTTCACCCTTCCTTCCCCTCCCCCTCCTTTATTTGCCCATTCCTTCCCCTCCTCCTCCTTTATTTCGCCCTTCCTCACCTCCCTCCTCAGCTTTATCTAGTTTCGTCGCCTTGTTTACCCAGCTCATCTGCCATCACGCGGGGCCAAATATCACACATTCCAGAGCCCGACCGATCCTTCCATAATCCCACGTCACTTTCCAGCATCACCATTGTTACCAGCCCGGATCTGCGCCCATTCTGCCCCAGGGTGTGGAAATTGAAAAATTAAAAAGCTGGATCCGGGAATTTATCATTGCCTTTCTGTGTATATTACTTCATGGAGCTCAAGGGAGGGTTATTGGGTTTATTGGCGGGAAGAATTAACGATATATATTGGTTTGCGGTGCATGGCAGCCCACAGCCCAGACACACCCCTCTTTGGCCAAGTTCCCCTGTGAAGAGGCGAGCGCATGGCAGGACGGACGATGAAGACGCAAGAGCATGGCAGGACGGACGATGAAGACGCAAGAGCATGGCAGGACGGACGATGAAGACGCAAGAGCATGGCAGGACGGACGATGAAGACGCAAGAGCATGGCAGGACGGACGATGAAGAGGCGAGCGCATGGCAGGACGAACGATGAAGAGGCAAGCGCATGGCAGGAGGGACGATGAAGAGGCGAGCGCATGGCAGGACGGACGATGAAGAGGCAAGCGCATGGCAGGACGGGCGATGAAGAGGCAAGCGCATGGCAGGAGGGACGATGAAGAGGCGAGCGCATGGCAGGAGGGACGATGAAGAGGCGAGCGCATGGCAGGACGGACGATGAAGAGGCAAGCGCATGGCAGGACGGGCGATGAAGAGGCAAGCGCATGGCAGGACGGACGATGAAGAGGTAAGCGCATGGCAGGACGAACGATGAAGAGGTAGGCGCATGGCAGGACGGGCGATGAAGATGCATGCACATGGCAGGACGGACGATGAAGAGGCGAGCGCATGGCAGGGCGGACGATGAAGAGGCAAGCGCATGGCAGGACGAACGATGAAGAGGCAAGCGCATGGCAGGACGGGGCGATGAAGAGGCAAGCGCATGACATGACGGGCGATGGTACCACGCATTCTGTCATGGAGACTCACCCTGTAATACACGAGCGAATCTCCCCAGCCACCTAGAGCCATCTTCACTACACCCAAAACGCCTTCGATCTCACACACACACACACACACACACCGCCCGTGTGTCATTTTTGACATGTATAACCTCGTCACTTTAAATATCAGTCATATTACTAATTACTTCTTTGCCCCTCATTAGTACCTGCGTCATAGTAATTACCTCTCATGCTTCAGGTATACATGTATGTATACACACGTCTCACGTAATATACATATGTATATTCTTCGGAGGACTGGGAGCCAATCAATGTTGGCCTACCATGTGTATGATGTGGGGTTGATATATCCTGCAGGAATATCTTACCTTTAGGGATGAACCTTGCACGTCAAACTTACCCGAAAAAACCTCACTGTCGAACACAGGCAAAATAAAACTACTGCTACTACCACTACAGCACTACTACTACTACTACCACCATGACAGCACTACTACTACTACTACCACCATGACAGCACTACTACTACTACTACTTATACTACTACCACCATGACAGCACTACTACTACTACTACTACCATTACAGCACTACTACTACTACTACCACCATGACAGCACTACTACTACTACTACTACCATTACAGCACTACTACTACTACTACTACTTATACTACTACCATTACAGCATTACTACTACTACTACTACTACTACTACCACCATGACAGCACTACTACTACTACTACTACCATTACAGCACTACTACTACTACTACCACCATGACAGCACTACTACTACTACTACTACCATTACAGCACTACTACTACTACTACTACTTATACTACTACCATTACAGCATTACTACTACTACTACTACTACTACTACCACCATGACAGCACTACTACTACTACCACCATTACAGCACTACTACTACCACTACCACCATTACAGCACTACTACTATTACCACCATATTCCTACAGCCCTACCACCACTACTATCATCATTACTACAACAACAACTACCACCCCTTTACTACTACTATTACAACTTCTACTACTACTACTACTACTACTACTACAACTACTTTACTGCTACTACCAACACAGTCCCTGAAGTTCATGAGGATATACGGTATCTGGCCACGCAGCAGGGGTGTGTGTGTGTGTGTGAGGCTGGAGCCAATAATTAACTGTTAACGACCTGCTTTGTCAAAGACGCTTAGAACTTTCCATATTAACTGAATACCCAATTTAGTATCTCTAATTAACCCACACACACACACACACACACACACACACACACACATACACACACAGTATACATGGTGTTGCTATACATTCAAGCAAAGAAATTGAATAATAATTCTTTTTTTTTTCATATAATTTCAGACACAGATCGAGGATCACAAATCCTAAAAGCACGGGAGCAATTTCGGTGGGATTTTTTTCTTTTAATTTGACGGATGACAGGAAAGCTGGTGTCCACATATGGTGGTCTAACACATTCCTAAACAGATTTCTATTTCACATATCTAATTCAGGTCCAGATATCAACTGTGGATGTGTATAGACATATCATATGAAACATGCGACGCGTGTTTACTGAAATTATTGTACAGTATATTACTACAACCCTGCCTTGTTAACCTCCTGAGGAGAGGTATATGTATGTAGAATGAGGTGGGTTCCGGCAGTGCTGGGGTGGGTTGTTCTGGCAGTGCTGGGGTGGGTTGTTCTGGCAGTGCTGGGGTGGGTTCCGGCAGTGCTGGGGTGGGTTCCGGCAGTGCTGGGGTGGATTCCGGCAGTGCTGGGGTGGGTTGTTCTGGCAGTGCTGGGGTGGGTTCCGGCAGTGCTGGGGTGGGTTCCGGCAGTGCTGGGGTGGGTTGTTCTGGCAGTGCTGGGGTGGGTTGTTCTGGCAGTGCTTGGGTGGGTTCCGGCAGTGCTGGGGTGGGTTCCGGCAGTGCTGGGGTGGGTTCCGGCAGCGCTGGGGGTGGGTTCCGGCAGTGCTGGGGTGGGTTGTTCTGGCAGTGCTGGGGTGGGTTGTTCTGGCAGTGCTGGGGTGGGTTCCGGCAGTGCGGGGGTGGGTTCCGGCAGTGCTGGGGTGGGGTGGGTTCCGGCAGTGCTGGGGTGGGTTCCGGCATTGCTGGGGTGGGTTTCGGCAGTGCTGGGGTGGGTTTCGGCAGTGCTGGGGTGGGTTCTCCTGGCAGTGCTGGAGTGGGTTCCGGCAGTGCTTGGGTGGGTTCCGGCAGTGCTTGGGTGGGTTCCGGCAGTGCTGGGGTGGGTTTCGGCAGTGCTGGGGTGGGTTCTCCTGGCAGTGCTGGAGTGGGTTCCGCAGTGCTTGGGTGGGTTCCGGCAGTGCTTGGGTGGGTTCCGGCAGTGCTAGGGTGGGTTCCGGCAGTGCTTGGGTGGGTTCCGGCAGTGCTGGGGTGGGTTGTTCTGGCAGTGCTGGGGTGGGTTCCGGCAGTGCTTGGGTGGGTTCCGGCAGTGCTGGGGTGGGTTCCGGCAGTGCTGGGGTGGGTTCCGGCAGTGCTGGGGTGGGTTCCGGCATTGCTTGGTGTGGTTTCGGCAGTGCTGGGGTGGGTTCCGGCTGTGCTGGGTGGTGGGTTTCGGCTTGGGGGTTCCGGCAGTGCTGGGGTGGGTTCCGGCAGTGCTGGGGTGGGTTGTTCTGGCAGTGCTGGGGTGGGTTGTTCTGGCAGTGCTGGGGTGGGTTCCGGCAGTGCTTGGGTGGGTTCCGGCAGTGCTGGGGTTGGGTTCCGGCAGTGCTGGGGTGGGTTCCGCAGTGCTGGGGTGGGTTCCGGCAGTGCTGGGGTGGGTTCCGGCAGTGCTGGGGTGGGTTGTTCTGGCAGTGGCTGGGGTGGGTTGTTCTCGCAGTGCTGGGGTGGGTTCCGGCAGTGCTTGGGTGGGTTCCGGCAGTGCTTGGGTGGGTTCCGGCAGTGCTGGGGTGGGTTCCGGCAGTGCTGGGGTGGGTTCCGGCATTGCTGGTGTGGGTTTCGGCAGTGCTGGGGTGGGTTCCGGCAGTGCTGGGGTGGGTTCCGGCAGTGCTGGGGTGGGTTCCGGCAGTGCTGGGGTGGATTCCGGCAGTGCTGGGGTGGGTTCCGGCAGTGCTGGGGTGGGTTCCGGCAGTGCTGGGGTTGGCACTGGACACGGCTTAGGTCGAGGCAAGAGGAGAGGCTAAGAGGACGTCCATGTAATGTGGAGGGTCGTCCTCAGAGCCAAGTTGTGTGTGCCTCTGGTCGGGGGTGTGTCATACACCACAAGTATTGGGCCTCGTACACAAGTGGGGCGGCTGCTCTTTCTCTCTCTCTCTCTCTCTCTCTCTCTCTCTCTCTCTCTCTCTCTCTCTCTCTCTCTCTCTCTCTCTCTCTCTCTCGACGTTTTACCACGATTTAAAGACCCACGGTTCGTCCTATCGGCTCCTGTGGCGCGCGCACCGCTTCGAGGGCGAGGTAAACCAGGGGAGTCGGGGAGGGAGGTCGTGCATTTCGTCCATGCAAGAGCGGGTGACCGAGTGGATAGAGGGATGTCAAAGGTAATCCCCCCGACTGGGTTGTATCAGGCACAGGTCATGGGCTTCGTGAATACAACAGGAAGTCAAAACAGCAGCAGGCCATTTGGTCCATTCCAGGTGGTTCGTGTCGGTGGAAGAGAAGAGATACACGTAGAGATTACGACTGGGAAGATCGGGAAAGTGAAAAGCAGGCAAAGGAGACATGCCTTCAAACACTGCATGTAGCGACGGAGGCCCGAATCGTGTCAGTCGAGGACTATAGACGTATATATTCGTCAGGTCTCTGCATGTAGGACTATACTTGACAAATACTTCTCCCGAGGTCCATGAAAGACATCATTTTGCCCCCTTCATAGTTACGTCTAGTGACTTACACAGATATATCTCACCTCGATATCTCCTTTAAGTCATCATCTTTTTGGCTTTTCATCTCGTTCTCTCTTTCCTCCTCTCGTTCTTTCTTTCCTCCTCTCGTTCTCTCTTTCCTCCTCTCGTTCTCTCTTTCCTCCTCTTCTCCCACCGCTCGCAGCCGCACAATCTGGATCTCCACCACGCTCTGGAGGCGGGTTTTGGATCTCCTGAAGAGTAATGATCTTTCTAATCGTTGGTGTTTCCTGGTGACATCCATCCTGGAGAAGGTAAACACTCCACGCACCTCGACGCGTGATGAAACCTCTCTGTCCCCCCCCCTACCCCACCACCCGCCGGATGGTCTGTACCTCCGCTCCTCTCACACTGTGGTGAGGTGTGGCTCCTCCCTTGTTATACTACTCCCAGTGTCCTCACCACCACTAGGATCACCACCATCCCATCGTCCTTGAAGACCACAGGCACTACAGCGTCGCGACCCGTGCATTCAGAGAGTATTATCTTCCTATCTACGCCCTGACCGTACCGCAATCGTTCTGGAATCTGCGGACGTTCAAACTGGAATTCCTCAAGCCTTCCGAAGTCGTTCTCGGGGGCCGCTGAACCCTGGAATTGGCCAATGACATGAATGACATGAATTTCCCATTGCTGTCGACTCTCTGTCGCTGACTACCACGGCCGTGCGAGAGGATAACCGTAATTCCGGCTGTTCAACTCTTTCAGAAATATGTCCAACCCATCACGTCCATCATCACACACACACACACACACACACACACACACACACACACACGACCCATGCAATCCTTCCAGTAACTACAATACATGGCACGAGTACGGGTTTACACGAGAAAGGCACACAACATGAGGCCTGATTGGCCCACGACTTTGCTCTCTGGTATATAGAATAGTTGTTTAATTTGACAAGAAAATGTAATTCCGCTCAGCAGTTATCCAAAGCTATCGCCGACTCGCCGCTGCTGTGCGAACATTAGCCTTATAGCGTCTCCGTTATCGCTGTCGTTTATACAGTTTATTACCTGATGCATGGACTAGATCAGTGAGGCACACCTGAAGGGAAGAAAAGATGCTATAACACTATCGTACACTAACGAGAAGAAAGATACGCAGAATCATTTCATCAGGAAGGATAATCTTGCACAATCCTCCGGTAACCCGACCTTACTTACGTCAGGGCTGCGGAGCCTCCTCTTCCATAAACTGACTGTTCAAGCCACACACTGATCTGCCGCTCAGTGATCCAGCAGCCACGTATATCCGCCACCGTAAGTTATGACTCGAGGATAAGCACCCTCGCTCTCCACCAACAACTTACACCTGTGCGAGCCGGATGTATTTACACATATATCACAGTCCCTGTCTCCTCCTCCTCCTCCTCTCCTCTCTCCTTCCCCTCACGTCTGGCACTGAACGTTCATCATCTCCAGAGAGAGAGAGAGGGAGTCTTTCTCCAACGCCAGAAGACTCCGGTCTCATCTGTTCCCGCGGAAGAATTTTCATTTCCCGCGAAAACTTCAGGACACAGCCATTAGCCTCCACCGCCTGCTTGGCGGGTCTCGACCACACGTCCCGGGCGAGCCGCCAAGGTTCTGGACCAAGTTCACGCAACCATCAGCCACAAGTCTCAGTGAGTCACTAATTTGTAGTTCACTACGAGACCGTTTGGCCTTTACGTTAAAAAGAAAAAAAAAATGACCTAGAAATGGGTACACAAGTGGGACGTTATTAAAACCATTCGTAAAGAAAAAAAAAAAAAAGCCAATTACGATCGACTTAATGGTCCATCCTGCACTGATGCATGATGAGCAATTCCCATCTTAGACGTTCACCAGCTTTACTCGCTGCCTCAGCATCATACCTAGTAGTGTCTCCAACATCATAAAGACTCGCTGCCTCAGCATCATCATACACAGTCGTGTCTCCAACATCATAAAGAGACTCGCTGCCTCAGCATCATCATACACAGTCGTGTCTCCAACATCATAAAGAGACTCGCTGCCTCAGCATCATCATACACAGTCGTGTCTCCAACATCATAAGAGACTCGCTGCCTCAACATCACACACAGTCGTGTCTCCAACATCATAAGAGACTCGCTGCCTCAGCATCATCATACACAGTCGTGTCTCCAACATCATAAAGACTCGCTGCCTCAACATCATCATACACAGTCGTGTCTCCAACATCATAAAGACTCGCTGCCTCAACATCATCATACACAGTCGTGTCTCCAACATCATAAAGACTCGCTACCTTAGCATCGTACACAGTCGTGTCTCCAACATCATAAAGACTCGCTGCCTCAACATCATCATACACAGTCGTGTCTCCAACATCATAAAGAGACTCGCTGCCTCGGCATCATCATACACAGTCGTGTCTCCAACATCATAAAGACTCGCTACCTTAGCATCGTACACAGTCGTGTCTCCAACATCATAAAGACTCGCTGCCTCAACATCATCATACACAGTCGTGTCTCCAACATCATAAAGAGACTCGCTGCCTCAGCATCATCATACACAGTCGTGTCTCCAACATCATAAGAGACTCGCTGCCTCAACATCATCATACACAGTCGTGTCTCCAACATCATAAAGAGACTCGCTGCCTCGGCATCATCATACACAGTCGTGTCTCCAACATCATAAAGACTCGCTGCCTCAGCATCATCATACACAGTCGTGTCTCCAACATCATAAAGAGACTCGCTGCCTCGGCATCATCATACACAGTCGTGTCTCCAACATCATAAAGACTCGCTGCCTCAACATCATCATACACAGTCGTGTCTCCAACATCATAAAGACTCGCTGCCTCAGCATCATCATACACAGTCGTGTCTCCAACATCATAAAGAGACTCGCTACCTTAGCATCGTACACAGTCGTGTCTCCAACATCATAAAGACTCGCTGCCTTAGCATCGTACACAGTCGTGTCTCCAACATCATAAAGACTCGCTGCCTCAACATCATCATACACAGTCGTGTCTCCAACATCATAAAGACTCGCTGCCTCAACATCATCATACACAGTCGTGTCTCCAACATCATAAAGAGACTCGCTCGGGCGCACGGATCGACACACCCTCATCTAACTTCATCCACACAACCTCACCATCTATACAACACTCCACGGAACACCATCGCTCGCATGGTTACCGGACGGGGGACATTTTCAGTGCAAATTGAATGAAAACATGATTCATCTCACTCAGGAAATCACGATCGTTTTCCAGCCGTGTGGGGCAAGCACCAGCACCCAGAGCGCATGTCACGCCCGTGCATGGTAAACAAAAACCAGCCAACTGTGGAGACTCATAATACGAAATGAGAGTAATTTTGAACGTGCCGGACTCCCGGATTTTCGAGGGTTTCGGTTTTTAGGAACATGGATTTCTGAATCTCATCCTGTTTCTCAATAGACACAAAACTAACATTATGTGTATATCCTCCCCTCTCGTTTTTTTTTGATTTTCCAAAAGAAGGAACAGACAAGGGAGCCAGGTGAGGATATTCCCTCAAAGGCCCAGTCCTCTGTTCTTAACGCTACCTTGCTAATGCGGGAAATGGCGAATAGTATGAAAGAAAAAGATATATATATATATATATCATACAAAGCTCCATCAGCCAGGATCGAACCTGGGACCCCTTGTGCAAGAGGCAGGCATGCTAACCGCTAGGCTAAGGGACTGTATAATAGGAAACAACTATTCGAAATACTAAGTACTCGAATACCCTTCGTCTCACTATGGTGAGCAACGGGGTCTATCGGTTGTTTCCGAACAGAACACATAGCCAGCTGAGAGCGTTTTACCGAACCTGACTGTACAACGCGGAGTTATATGAATACGAATAAAGTGTATATGAACGCGCACCTTCATATATATATATATATATATATATATATATATATATATATATATATATATATATATATATATATATTATCCCTGGGGATGGGGAGAAAGAATACTTCCCACGTATTCCCTGCGTGTCGCAGAAGGCGACTAAAAGGGGAGGGAGCAGGGGGCTGGAAATCCTCCCCTCTCGTTTTTTTTTAATTTTCCAAAAGAAGGAACAGAGAAGGGGGCCAGGTGAGGATATTCCCTCTAAGGCCCAGTCCTCTGTTCTTAACGCTACCTCGCTAATGCGGGAAATGGCGAATAGTATGAAAAAAAAAAAAAAAAAATATATATATATATATATATATATATATATATATATATATATATATATATATATATATATATATATATATATTCTTTTCGATTGAAAGGATGAAATTAGTTCCAACGAAAGATCTGCATATGTGAATGCACTTCGTCCACCCTGCGTAAAAGTGTATAGATTTTATAACAACATGTAGAAAGAACCATCAGCTATATGAGGACTCCTAAATTAATATCGTACAATAATTTCGTTGATCTGTTAAGACATGTGTAAGAGCCATATCTTCATCGCTAGTTTACATAAAAAGGCACCCGAGAGTAATATAAGATATGTCGATAACTGGAAACAAAAGTAAGTCTAGGATATCTCAAGAATGAGTCGTTCTTATATTACATTCACGGTTCTGAAGGGGAACGAGGGGCTGCCTCGGTGACGGATACGTTCTTGAGTGACTTTATACGAACTTCTACGCCGGGGAAATACAAGTGGTTGGCGGAGGGGACGTCGAACACAGTGTAGGTGATGGAAAGAAAATCAAAGCGAATGGCAGACCCCACCGTGTGTGTGTTATGGTAACCTTAGCGCCCTCTCTATGTGTGGTAGGCTTCTGACTTCTGTGTATACTCTCTCTCTCTCTCTCTCTCTCTCTCTCTCTCTCTCTCTCTCTCTCTCCTTCTGTAGGGCTCCGTGCTAAACCAGGTCTCTCCTCGTCCTCCTCCTCCAATACAGAGCCTTGCTTCACCATCTACATTACCTCCCTAGTCTCTCCCACAGATGGATACGACGACGGGCTGTGGTGTGTGTCTCTCTCTACCTCATCTCCACATGGGGCCATTTACAAGACCTCAGGGCTCCCGGTGAACAGGCGTGATGGTCGTGAGTTTTGACCAGCAACAACATACCTCCTCTCTCTCTCTCTCTCTCTCTCTCTCTCTCTCTCTCTCTCTCTCTCTCTCTCTCTCTCTCTCTCTCTCTCCCTACGTTCGAGTTGTACAAATACCCTACGCAGGTTTTCAGCAACACCGAATGCGATCATACGATGGATTATTTCCATTTCTTGACCGTGTCCAGACAGACAGACATTAGTAAGAGACAGTAAGACAAACACAGACGGAAGGAAACCAGAGGGGTGTAAAAAAAAAGAAAAAAAAAGACGGGGGAGAATAACAAAGACGGACAGACAGACATGATAATATAAGAGTCGGACAAAAGAAAAAATATTATATACTTTTTTTTTAAAGAAACAAAAGCAGCAGCGCGGGGGAACCAACAATGTTGTGAGACTGACGAAGGCAGTTTAGCTTTTGGGGGGGGGAGCATTTGTGCTCAGCTTAAAGTATGACCTAGCTCATCTCTCTCTCTCTCTCTCTCTCTCTCTCTCTCTCTCTCTCTCTCTCTCTCTCTCTCTCTCTCTCTCTCTCTCTCTCTCTCTTGGTCACTGCTATACTCCACGGCAGCAGAAACATCATTAACCTTGCCTAAGCCAGGGTAGTGGCGCAACGTCGTGCTCCAGGGGGGGTCGTACTCTCTCTCTCTCTCTCTCTCTCTCTCTCTCTCTCTCTCTCTCTCTCTCTCTCTCTCTCTCTCTCTCTCTCTCTCTCTCTCCTTGTCACTGCTATACTCCACGGCAGCAGAAACATCATTAACCTTGCCTAAGCCAGGGTAATGGCGCAACGTCGTGCTCCAGGGGGGGTCGTACTCTCTCTCTCTCTCTCTCTCTCTCTCTCTCTCTCTCTCTCTCTCTCTCTCTCTCTCTCTCTCTCTCTCTCACTCTCTCTCTCTCTCTCTCTCTCTCTCTTGGTCACTGCTATACTCCACGGCAGCAGAAACATCATTAACCTTGCCTAAGCCAGGGTAATGGCGCAACGTCGTGCGCCAGTGGGGGGTCGTACCGTCGTGCGTACGGGGCTGGACGAAGAATACGCATGAGGGAGAGAGAAGAACGCTTGGTGCATCAGCAGATGGGAAACGTACGTGGGAAGTATCATCAACTTGAAGAACAGAGAGAGAAGGATTTGCACGATGAGAGGAATACAGAGGCAGGAACCGATAACGGGGAGGAATACAGAGGCAAGAACCGATAACAGGGAGGAATACAGAGGCGGGAGCCGATAACAGGGAGGAATACAGAGGCAAGAACCGATAACAGGGAGGAATACAGAGGCGGGAGCAGATAACAGGGAGGAATACAGAAGCAAGAACCGATAACAGGGAGGAATACAGAGGCAAGAACCGATAACAGGGAGGAATACAGAGGCAGGAACCGATAACGGGGAGGAATACAGAGGCAGGAACCGATAACAGGGAGGAATACAGAGGCAGGAACCGATAACAGGGAGGAATACAGAGGCGGGAGCAGATAACAGGGAGGAATACAGAGGCAGGAACCGATAACAGGGAGGAATACAGAGGCAAGAACCGATAACAGGGAGGAATACAGAGGCTGGAACCGATAACAGGGAGGAATACAGACGCAGGAACCGATAACAGGGAGGAATACAGAATCAGGAACCGATAACAGGGAGGAATACAGAATCAGGAACCGATAACAGGGAGGAATACAGAGGCAGGAACCGATAACAGGGAGGAATACAGAGGTAGGAACCGATAACAGGGAGAAATACAGAGGCAGGAACCGATAACAGGGAGGAATACAGACGCAGGAACCGATAACAGGGAGGAATACAGAGGCAGGAACCGATAACAGGGAGGAATACAGAGGCAGGAACCGATAACAGGGAGGAATACAGAGGTAGGAACCGATAACAGGGAGGAATACAGAGGCAGGAACCGATAACAGGGAGGAATACAGACGCAGGAACCGATAACAGGGAGGAATACAGACGCAGGAACCGATAAGAGGGAGGAATACAGAGACAGGAACCGATAACAGGGAGGAATACAGAGGCAGGAACCGATAACAGGGAGGAATACAGAGACAGGAACCGATAACAGGGAGGAATACAGAATCAGGAACCGATAACAGGGAGGAATACAGAATCAGGAACCGATAACAGGGAGGAATACAGAGGCAGGAACCGATAATATGGAGGAATACAGAGGCTGGAACCGATAACAGGGAGGAATGGAATACAAAGGCAGGAACCGATAACATGGAGGAATACAGAGGCTGGAACCGATAACAGGGAGGAATACAGAGGCTGGAACCGATAACAGGGAGGAATATAGAGGCAGGAACCGATAACAGGGAGGAATACAGAATCAGGAACCGATAACAGGGAGGAATACAGAGGCAGGAACCGATAACAGGGAGGAATACAGAGACAGGAACCGATAACATGGAGGAATACAGAGTCAGGAACCGATAACAGGGAGGAATACAGAGGCAGGAACCGATAACAGGGAGGAATACAGACGCAGGAACCGATAACAGGGAGGAATACAGAATCAGGAACCGATAACAGGGAGGAATACAGAATCAGGAACCGATAACAGGGAGGAATACAGACGCAGGAACCGATAACAGGGAGGAATACAGAGACAGGAACCGATAACAGGGAGGAATACAGAATCAGGAACCGATAACAGGGAGGAATACAGAATCAGGAGCCGATAACAGGGAGGAATACAGAATCAGGAACCGATAACAGGGAGGAATACAGAATCAGGAACCGATAACAGGGAGGAATACAGAGGCAGAAACCGATAACAGGGAGGAATACAGAGGCAGGAACCGATAAGAGGGAGGAATACAGAGGCAGGAACCGATAACAGGGAGGAATACAGACGCAGGAACCGATAACAGGGAGGAATACAGACGCAGGAACCGATACAGGGAGGAATACAGAGACAGGAACCGATAACAGGGAGGAATACAGAGGCAGGAACCGATAACAGGGAGGAATACAGAGACAGGAACCGATAACAGGGAGGAATACAGAATCAGGAACCGATAACAGGGAGGAATACAGAGGCAGGAACCGATAACAGGGAGGAATACAGAGGCAGGAACCGATAATATGGAGGAATACAGAGGCTGGAACCGATAACAGGGAGGAATACAGAGGCAGGAACCGATAACATGGAGGAATACAGAGGCTGGAACCGATAACAGGGAGGAATACAGAGGCTGGAACCGATAACAGGGAGGAATACAGAGGCAGGAACCGATAACATGGAGGAATACAGAATCAGGAACCGATAACAGGGAGGAATACAGACGCAGAAACCGATAACAGGGAGGAATACAGACGCAGGAACCGATAACAGGGAGGAATACAGAATCAGGAACCGATAACAGGGAGGAATACAGAATCAGGAACCGATAACAGGGAGGAATACAGAATCAGGAACCGATAACGGGGAGGAATACAGAGGAATACTAGAGTACAACGATGTTACGACCACCCCATCTAAGTCCAGCCCCTCCACACACACACACACACACACACACACACACACACACACACACACACACACACGAGGCTCATCCACCACATCTGCCCTACACGAGGCATCAGTCTGGCCCCCCTGCCGGTGAGCTGAGAAATCAAGGACCTCAAAAAGGTAATTTACTGAGATCAGTCTTATGAACACGGCGTGGAATTGGGTGGGTGCACGGGAAAGGGGAGAGAAGAAAAAATTCTTTTTTTTATCCAGGGAAGGCAGGATAATTCTGTACAGAGTCGACTCCCGGGTCGCTGTGCGACTCTGTGTGATGAACGGGTGTCTCATTAAGGTCGTTAATCTCTCTCCCGCGCGCGGGGAGGGAGGGGAAGGTTGTCAAGTGTGTGGTGGAGGCGGCGGCGGGTGATCGTGGTGATGAGAAAGATGAGGTCAGGGCAAGCGCGGGGAGGGAGGGGAAGGTTGTCAAGTGTGTGGTGGAGGCGGCGGCGGGGGTGGGTGATCGTGGTGATGAGAAAGATGAGGTCAGGGCAAGCGCGGGGAGGGAGGGGAAGGTTGTCAAGTGTTTGGTGGAGGAGGCGGCGGGGGTGGGTGATCGTGGTGATGAGAAAGATGAGGTCGGGTTGCCCTGGTATTTCCTTCATGAACGGTTGGAGGTCCCCCCTTGACGCGAGCGTAAACTCATCTAAATGATGCGATGCAAGATATTCGTTAATACAACGTTTGTTAAAGACACATTCATTGCGATCATGTATGACACTTCAAGATGCGATTCCTCCTTGTTTTGTTCTTAATATCGTGTTACATCAGATGTGGTCAAGTGGACTGAATACGAGCAGTGTTCGTGGCCAGCAGAAACGTCTCGTGTATTTCGAGAATCAAGCGAAAATGAAGATTAGGATATCGAACCCACGTTTCATCTCGTAAGGCAAAACGTGTGTGTGTGTGTGGGGAGAGAGAGAGAGAGAGAGAGAGAGAGAGAGAGAGAGAGAGAGAGAGAGAGAGAAACCGAGCCAATGTTAAGTGTGCAACGATCTTTAACAAATGGTGTTTATGTTTACAGATGATGCCTAGGTCATGAGGGGGGGAGTTAAATAGCAAAAAAAAGGATGGCACTGACTTGCAAGGGGACCTCGACAAACTCCAAAGTTTAGCCTAATCCATCGCGGATGAGATTCAAACCCTCAGTAAAAAGCCACGGGGATGGGGAATGAGCACAAATGAGAACTTCGATAGGAGTATCATCCACGAGGATATATACCAAGCTGCAGGGACATACGAGTGAGAGGGATTGGGTGGGCGTCTTCACCGCCCGCAGCCTATCGCCAAGAGTCCACGTGATGGGGAATCGTCGAAGAGACAAAAAAGACTGTGTCCGCTGGGTGTGATACGGGAAGACTTTGGCGTGGCGCGAGTTTGGTCACCGTACTTCAAGAAGCACAAAGAAATGGTAGAGAAGGTCCAAAGGAGAGCAATGAAGACACTACCAGAACCAAGAGATCCGAGGTTCAGGGAAAGTCATAGGCTTCAAATTTGTCTATTATGGAAGAAATGAAGAGCGAGGGGTGACTTGATCACAACCACCCTTGGTGTTTTTAGACCAGCCCGATAATGTAAAAAGTGACCAGGTGTTCGAGAGATGCAACGACAGATAAACCAAAAACTGTAACATGAAATTAAGCAAATAACCTGTTAAATAGGTTGGCAAAAACACTGAATGATGAAACAGTGTGTGGACGTTGTATACAAGATTAAGTTGTTGCAACAGTTCAAATACACACACACACACACACACACACACACACACACACACACACACACGCGCGCCACACGAAGTCATTGGAAGTACTAGACTATCGACCAAACTCTGAACATCGACCAGACTTAAAACATCGACCAAACCGAAAACATCGACCAAGTTGAAAACAACGACCAAACTTAAAACATCGACCAAGTTGTAAACAACGACCAGATTTCAAAACATCGACCAGACTTCAAAACATCGACCGGACTTCAAAACATCGACCAGACTTCAAAACATCGACCAGACTTCAAAACATCGACCAGACTCCAAAAACAAAACATCTACCAGACTTCAAAAACAAAACATCGACCAGACTCCAAAACATCGACCAGACTTCAAAAACAAAACATCTACCAGACTTCAAAAACAAAACATCGACCAGACTGCAAAACATCCACCAAACCGTAAACAAACCCTCCCCCCCCAAAAAAAAAGAAAATATTCAAGAACTCACGGAAAAATATGAATTATAATTCGACCGACCCGCAAGCGAAAGCACATAAAAAAAAAAAAAGAAAAGAGAAGACTCGTAAAAATACAGATCCTGGCAGCGTACACACACAACACGAGAAAATAATTAAGACTTTTTCTTTCGCCGAGAAGGAAGAAAAAAAAGAAAGAATATATTTTTTCCTCCTCCTGAGTAGTGCTTCATGCCCCAGGTTCAGATTTGTCTGAAGGAAGAAGAGTAAGAGATTTTTTCTTAAACCCACAGACGAGCCAAGGTGGGGGGGGGGGGGGGGGGTTATTCACTTCATGATGCGATGAATTGTGAAAAATTCTTTCAAGGGAAAAGGGATGTATAAGAGATGAAATTGATCTAACTACAAAAACTTTATATATATATATATATATATATATATATATATATATATATATATATATATATATATATACATATATATATATATTTTTTTTTTTTTTTCATACTATTCGCCATTTCCCGCGTTTGCGAGGTAGCGTTAAGAACAGAGGACTGGGCCTTAGAGGGAAAATCCTCACCTGGCCCCCTTCTCTGTTCCTTCTTTTGGAAAATCAAAAAAAAAAAAAACGAGAGGGGAGGATTTCCAGCCACCCGCTCCCTCCCCTTTTAGTCGCCTTCTACGACACGCAGGGAATACGTGGGAAGTATTCTTTCTCCCCTATCCCCAGGGATAATATATATATATATATATATATATATATATATATATATATATATATATATATATATATATATATATATATATAATTTGCGTGTGTGTGCGCACGCGCGCGTGTATCTGTGTGTGTGTGTGTGTGTGTGTGTGTGTGTGTGTGTGTGTGTGTGTCTAAGTTCATGTAATTATTAGTCTCTATACCATACAAGGTAAAAAAAAAAAAAAAATATGTGCAATGAAACCACGCTCAAAGTTCCGCCCAAGAAAATATTTCCATTTCGTACAATTCCCGTCGTCCAGTTGCTTTGAAAAAAAAAAAAAAAATATGTATATATTCAGTAAAACCGATTCTTAAAAGGTTTCGAACCCGTACATCCCATACAAGGAGATTCAGACACTAAAATGCCGTTAAGCAAGTTATGAACTCTTGTGTTACAGTTATAGCGACACACACCCAATGTCTCCTCCCCTCCAGGCCGGATGTAAACAAAAGACAGAGAGAGAGAGAGAGAGAGAGAGAGAGAGAGAGAGAGAGGACAATCTTCCCCCTCCACTTTACCTCCCTCCTCTCAGCGAGACAAATTAGTAACCCCAGAATTTTGGAGAAGAAAACGGAGGTAAATCCGTAATACGAGAAATGCATTTAGGTTGCTGGTGTGTCTGGAGTTATTTTTTTTTTTTCTTAAAAGACGATTCTCAGGGTTTCCTGATTTTTTGCGACATCTGACCTAAGGAGCAATTTACTCCCTCTCTGAAAAGAGAAGGAAAAAATTCTTCTCCATGTTCTGAAACACGGTTCACTGTAACATAGTTTCACGGTAATACGTCAGAGGATGAAGATAAAAAATGGGATGTAGAGACATACGAATGTGTGTGTGTGTGTGTGTGTGTGTGTGTGTGTGTGTGTACGTACGTAACTGTGCCATATATGCTCGCCCCCTCCCATTCCCACCATCCCATACTCTGTTCACTGTAACACAGTCCTGTATCCTGACTTAAAAATTTGTTACAGAACGTCGTCTTTTAAAATGAGAGAGACCCTACTCCTCTCTCTCTCTCTCTCTCTCTCTCTCTCTCTCTCTCTCTCTCTCTCTCTCTCTCTCTCTCTCTCTCTCTCCCGTACCTCGGGGATGGCTTTCGTCACCACCTCTCGCATTGGCTTCCACCTACTGCTGCCCTGGGCCTGGAACATCCAACCCACATCATCTCCATAAAGAAATAATCACGCTCCGTATCTGGGGGTGTAGGGTGGGAGGCGGCCTCCCTCGATCGTGAAAATCAAGCCATTTCTAAAGAAAATCGCTCGGTCGCATTCCATCACGTACCTTATCTTGTGTGTGTGTGTGTGGGGGGGGGGCCTAGATTATGACTATCCAACCGTTTCTAAAGAAAATCGTTCAGTCTTATTCCTAAAAGCTTCGATCATCAAATTCAGATTAAAAACTCTGGAGAATGGGTGTTAACTCGGCCTCCTAATCCCCTACTTGGTCTGCTGAAGAGGAGGAGGAAGGGAGGGGGGTTTTTCTTTTTCATTTTTTCAAATTCTTGTGCTCAGACGCGGAGGTGAAGAAACAGAGACCGGCAAACCCGGTCTTTTCAGCCCGGAGGAGGAGCCGCTGCTGCTGCCACACTTCGGGTGAGACGGAGCTCCTGGCCGTGTATCCCTTGAGGCCAAATTTCCGTCTTTTATATGATCCATGATCTGCCATGTTCCGGTCACTGAAACGCGCCCACGCACGCAACACACACACACACACACACACACACACACACACACACACACACACACACACACACCCGCACGTCTGTACACAAATAGAAGTTCAAATGGATAGGAGAGAGAGAGAGAGAGAGAGAGAGAGAGAGAGAGAGAGAGAGAGAGAGAGAGAGAGAGAGAGAGAATCTGTACACAAATAGAAGAAAACGGATGAGAGAGAGAGAGAGAGAGAGAGAGAGAGAGAGAGAGAGAGAGAGAGAGAGAGAGAGAGAGAGAGAGAAAACGCAGAAGCTCAGAACTTTGCAGACACGGACGAATTCACAGTTTGGGGGGCTCGGTGAGAGGTAATACACCGAGGAATGAGAGAGAGAGAGAGAGAGAGAGAGAGAGAGAGAGAGAGAGAGAGAGAGAGAGAGAGAGAGAGAGAGAGAGAGAGAGAGAAGCGAAGAAAACAGTCAAGAGGACAAAGAAAATGGGGACGGCGAGGGGAGACATCGACAGAGCGTAGAAGTCAGAGCAACCTCTCCAGGACCTCACGAGACGTCGAGAGTTAAAAGTGACTTGAAACGTTACATGGGAAATGATGCGTTGAAGTAAGTTTGGACGTGATGAAGGAATACTTGCGCCTGACAGAAACGGTTCGTTCACTTAGCTTACTACACACATTCTGGTACTACTTCATAACATGGTTTTACGACGAAATTATCCCTTTTTTTTTTTTTTTTAGTTTTTCCTCTCCTAAAATTCACTGTTCATTACTCGGGTGATCTGACATCCCCAAACACATATAGTCCGCGGGAATTACAAAATATTAAATTCTGCGAATGCCAGCGAGGAAAGTTGAATATGAAATCCTGGTTAGTTAACATGTGGGGTGCAATTATTAACACCCTCCCTCCTCTCCCCACTTCCCTTCCCTCCTCCCCCACTTCCCTTCCCACCACACACACACACACACACACACACACACACACACAATTAAATGAATAGTAATAACGTTATGAATGAATTACCGTGATGTATAATACTTCATGACAAACGTAAAAGCTACCGCCATTAAAAAACTCTCGACCAGCCACCAGCAACGTAATTCCAATCCATTACCATAAATTACCCTCCCTCCAACCCCCTTCCCCTGACGCAATCGTAAGTAGACTCGCTTCTCAGAATCCTTACGAACAAATACCTTTGGGCGAGAGGTTCCGTCTGGCCTACATAACCCTCCCGTACGCAAAGGGGGGGGGGCGTCGCCAGTAAATGGCTTTCAGCGAAGGGGCCTCGGGGTTTTGCCAATCCCGTCTGTACAGTCGCTAATCACCAATCTCAAAGTCGGGGAAATCTCATTACACAACGTAATAACCTAACGACGACGTACGAGCCTGGCGCCAAGAAACCTATGCATAACGTATCAAAACCCCCAGGCCGTTCTATGAAAAAAAAAAAGGGGGGTTTAGATCACACACCTGTGAACAAGGAGCTGTCCTTTGAACTCCCCGATCCCCGATACGAGTCGAAGCACCGAAGCGCTTCAGTCCCACGCTCGAACTGCTGGTTCATTCCTCGATCTTAAACCCTCACTGGGTGTCAGTGAAATAGTGGAAAGATATACATGCCAAAGACGATGTACAAAGTGATGGACAAACCCACTGGACACGCAAAACATTGAAACTGTGGGAGACTGGAGATTGTCTGTGTTAGGAACCAAAAGACGGCCCCAAACGCCGCTCTTAAAGGCGGGATCATACAAACTCATCTACTTCAGACGCTGTGAGGAACATATTAAATTTACATTTGCCTCAGATTTCCGACCACGGAGATGAATTAAAGATGAGCCATCTTGAGGAAAGATGAGAATTTACCCCGCGTGTTGATGGGAAGGGGAGGAGACAGGCAGACCAACCTCTGGTGCAAAAGAGAGAGAGGAGGGAATTCTTCATCCAGTGTTGGATCTCGGAAAGAGATTAAAACAATGGATGCAAGACGGTCCTGGGGCGACGAAAACAACCACGCACAGTGGGCACCCCACAGACGATTAAGGGAGAGAAAACAAGCCCCCCTCTCCTCCCTCCCTCCCACCTTGGAGGTGGCAGGTCGTGCCAATAGACACAACACGCCGTTAAAAGCCGAGTAAACAAGGAGGTCGCTTCGTTAGTTGTTGTTTATTGACAAATTTCCTCACTTTTGTCTCTCTCTCTTGTCGCAGTCATTGGAAAGGGGGGTGTGGAGGGGGGGGGGACGTTGGACGCACATGCGTACACGCACGCGTGCCTACTGCTTGCGCCTGTGCGTATGTGTAATTACCTATTTTCAAACTGTAAGGGAAGGAGTGTTACACTAGTGTGACCACATCTCTTTCAACATTCTCAGATATCATAAGTCTTACATTTCTGTAAGACTTGCCTTCACTAATGTCCTAAGTCATTCCTGCTATAAAAGTACTGCTTTACATTTTTTTTTTTTTTTTGAACAAGTCTCTGGTAAAGTTCATATTATGTTCTGTGGTTGCTCTATCCTTACATCTCGCGAAGAACTGTTCATTGTCCATGTCCTCGACCTGTTTTGAAAACTTAATGGTCGTGATCGGGTCACTCCTCACTCTTCTCTCTTCTAGGGTGGGCAAATCTAAAGCCTTTCATACCCTTTCCCTGTAACTTAATACTACTATCACTTGTGTTGTTCTCCTGTGTGTGTGTGTGTTGTGTGTGTGTGTGTGTGTGTGTGTTTGTGTGTGTGTGTGTGTGTGTGTGTGTGTGTGTGTGTGTGTGTGTGTGTGTGTGTGTGTGTAACGACTGTCTATCCTTGTCCTTCTTCCTTCTTCTTACTCTGCCTGACGGCAAGTCCAATTTCATGGGCATGTCTCTGGTCAAACTTCTCTCCGTATCTCCAGCTTCCCTCGCCAAGTCCTCACGCAAAAACTTTGCCTCTTTAACCTTCCACTATAGACCTGCTGCCTCTTCCACTCGCTGTTCTCGTCTTACATCTTTTGCCTTATCACATCCTCTCTTCCTCAGCTCATGTGCAGTTCTTCTGTCTCGGTGTTGTATCGTTTTGTGTAAACTTCTTCACTTTACGAAAATCTACGTTGCCCTCGTTATTCTATGATAACATTTTCTTTTTCGTTATTCTCTTCCAGGTTCACATTTCAAAAACTTTTCATTAGTTTCATTCTTAGATCCCTTTTCATGTCTTCATTACCCGCTCCGTTTTCAGTATCTTCTCCTTCCTTTCCAAGAATATACCGTTCACAGTGATTAATCATTTTACTACATCCTTAGGCTTAATCCACACCTGCAATCCCTCCTCTCCACTCGCACAGATGCGACTATTCCCATTCCACCCTCCACTCTACCATCTACTCTCCTCCATCCACTCTTCCTCCCTTACTCCACATCCAAGCTGTAAGGAAATCCACCTTCCTAGCTGGCGCTCTATCACTCAGTTGTACCCTGAGACACACACACACACACACACACACACACACACACCAGGGCACCTGGGTTCCACTCTCCCACCCCGACGGTGAATGGTCTATGCCACACGTCAGCATCACCCTCAATCCTACACACACACACACACACACACACACACACACACACACACACACACACACATCGCTAGTTCTCATTCCTTGTCGGCTAGACATCTACCCATTTTGCATTACCCCTCACATTTATGCAAACAACCAGGATTCCTTCCATCTTCACCGGTGGCAGTTCTTAGGCCTAGAAAGGGAAGATCTTATGCAATTTCTCGCCTGTCGACCAGCTCTTGCATAAAGCACTTACCATTCCAAATGCCATCCATTTTTATCGTCCATTTCCAGTTCTCTGGTCTCTTATATTTCCTGATTTCCATAAAGTCGTCCACAACTCCTTCGCCCGTGTCCCTCAACTGGATGGCCTTCTGTACACATCAATATCCCCGTCTTTCCCTCGCTTCCACCCGGCTTTTAATCTCACTGTACCCTCAACTGCCTGCACCTCCATTGTCCGCCAGAACTCTCCCTAACAAACGGCTTCACATCCATGAAGATATGGAACCATCTGAGAGACAGGAGACAACCCTGTCTCGCTCTTAACCATTGTGCGCACCCGTTCCTTCTCTCATTCTCCCACAGTCTCTCATCGCTCCACATAAACCTTTTCCTCTTCCTTCGCGAGCTTCTCTACTAGTCTCCATCTCTTCAGTATATGCCAAAGGCCGTTTTCATTAGCTTCATACCTCTGCAGTTTTTTCCCCCAACACTGTTTCTTTCCTCCCCTTGTGAAGTATTTGATCCATTCCCCAACGTTCCTCCGTACATCAACATATATTACCTCACTCCTAACAGCGTACAGTCCCGCTGCTCCTGCCTAGAAGACACAAGAGCCTCACCGCGTACCTCATCCCGCCCTCAACGTCCCTCCACTTACACTCCTCCACCTTATGAATGTTCCCGTATGTCATCCTCCTTACTGCCCTTCGGTGATCAGTGACGTTGTTCGAGCGTCCAGGCCAGCTACCCACTCTATACCAACTACTTGGCCTATCAGTATCTCATCTCATCTCTCCAGACACTCAGCGACCCCTCAAAACACTCCATTAAGCACACACACACACACACTTCGCATCTGACACCAGTCTATCATCTTCATCCCTTTATCTTATCCTCCCTCACTTGGCTTCCCATCCTCAGTCTTTCAATGTTTTTCCAGAAGACCCACATTTTTGTAACAGCATTTGGTTTCCTCCTCCTCAAATCCTCATGGACCTATCAGGCTTTCCACTATTTCATATGAATTTCTTCTTGTTTTCTTGTCTTTTCGCCGCCCTGCCTCTTTCCAATGGTAGCTGTTTGTGATTCCTCGTTTTACCTTCCTTATTCCAACCTATTGTTCTTTTATGGTCTATTTTCCCCCCCTTCCAACACTCACTCTCCTGTATTCACAATACGATTCCTAACCGTTTCCGGTCGTCTCATTTACCTCTTTCCGTTCTGTGCTCAAAAAAAATACTCAAACTTTCTCTTAATCTCCTCTTGGTAAACGATTTTATCCTCGCGTCCATAAGCCCTCCAACTTCACACTTTGTGAAACCGTATAAGCCACTCACTCCACCACTTCTTCCCTGCTAGCGAGTGCCTCTCCCTGCAGATATGGTGATCCAACACCTTAACTCATCTCGGAACAATTCTGCGTGAAACCAACGAACGACACAAATCTAAAGTATATATAGTTACACCCGTGATACACAACACGTCTCACGGAAGAAACAATGCACCGACCAAGAGCCATTGCATCTCCCATTACCATCCCTCCACTTTCTCACGTCCAGGTGTCAATGACAGCAAAACATGCCACCCTCCGCCACCGTCCTGTCCTGTACTCGCCACTCCAGTCACAGTACAACAAAGAACCCCCTCTCTCTTCACGTCCTACCCCTGGTCATCTGTCGACCCCCTCACTCTCCCGAAACGCAAAAAAAAGCGTCCTTCTCATCTCCCATAATCATAACATGAGACCGATTAGTTTATATCATTCCTCCTCACCCTTTCCTGAGCAGAACCTTACCTCTCCCTTTATGCTGATCTATCCTTGCCAGCACCATCCTTCAATCATGTTTTATTTCCTTCTCACTCGCTGTCTTGCTAATCTCTCTCACCCGGGCGTGTAACATCATTACAGCTCCTCGCAAAGATATATATATATATATATATATATATATATATATATATATATATATATATATATATATATATATATATATATATATAAGGCTTGATGAACCATCTTTGTACGCTTCATGGACTATGGCCTAGTCTGAATTAAACCAAACATTCTCGTCATTACTGACCCCTCACTTTTTAAACACTTTTGTAGAAACAAAATGACTCAAGAATCCTCTTATCCAAACCTTCTCCCCCGGAGGCTTGCAGGGGGAAAGAAAACTAGAACTCCCTGAGGATCACAGTGAACACGTCCCACTGGAGAGGCACTCAGGAGAAACCCCTGCCCCACAATGCCTCATTTCACGGTGGTCTGCTCACCCTCCACTCACACTGAATCCCAACATGGCATACGGCAAACAAGGTTTATAATATACCCTGATGGTTGGTTGGATGGTTGTGGTTGGTTGGTAGGTTGATTACGGTTGGTTGTGGTTGGTAGGTTGGTTGGCTGGATGGTTAGATGGTTGGTTATGGTTGGCTGTGGTTGGTTGGATGTTTAGTTGGTTGGTTATGGTTGGTTGGATGGTTGATTATGGTTCGTTGTGGTTGGTAGGTTGGTTGGCTGGATGGTTAGTTGGCTGGATGGTTGGTTATGGTTGGTTGGTTGGCTGATTATGGTTCGTTGTGGTTGGTAGGTTGGTTGGCTGGATGGTTAGTTGGCTGGATGGTTGGTTATGGTTGGCTGGTTGGCTGGCTGGATGGTTATGGTTGGTTGTGGTTGGCTGGTTGGGTATCATGATACTACATCCACCAACCGGAAAATCTTTAACACCTTCTTTAAGAGTAAAGAACAATCCTAACGCCAACTACACTCTCACTGTGTATACTTGTGTGTGTACTTATGTGTAGGATAAGACAAAAATAACTGAAAATTCACTCGATGTCCAGACCCGACAGATCATCATAATAGAACAGTTCTTATGTATTACTTGGAGTTATTGTTTGTATAAGATTTAATCTTATCCCTCAGGATATATATATATATATATATATATATATATATATATATATATATATATATATATATATATATTTTTTTTTTTTCATACTATTCGCCATTTCCCGCATTAGCGAGGTAGCGCTAAGAACAGAGGACTGGGCCTTTGAGGGAATATCCTCACCTGGCCCCCTTCTCTGTTCCTTATTTTGGAAAAAAAAAATAAAAAAAAAAAAAACGAGAGAGGAGGATTTCCAGCCCCCCGCTCCCTTCCCTTTTAGTCGCCTTCTACGACACGCAGGGAATACGTGGGAAGTATTCTTTCTCCCCTATCCCCAGGGATATATATATATATATATATATATATATATATATATATATATATATATATATATATATATATATATATATATATATATATATATATATATATATATATATATCTTTTCTTTCATACTATTCGCCATTTCCCGCGTTAGCAAGGTAGCGTTAAGAACAGAGGACTGGGCCTCTGAGGGAATATCCTCACCTGGCCTCGTTCTCTGTTCCTTCTTTTGGAAAATTAAAAAAATACGAGAGGGGAGGATTTCCAGCCCCCCGCTATATATATATATATATATATATATATATATATATATATATATATATATATATATATATATATATACTCGCTTCAATTTGCCCAGCACTCAGTTCTTGGCAAGAGCACTAGATCCCTCCCACCCAAATCACGCCGAACCCCAAGTAAAAAGCACCCAGTGAATCTATACGAAGACTACGTGACAAAAAAAAAAAAGACCATCAGAATAATTGAATGTAGTCACGATTAACAGAAGGCAAGTCCATAATCACAAGAGCCCAATTGATGCAAAAAACTTCCACCTATTCCTAATAGGAAGGTGAAATGCATGACAATCCTCACAACCAAGAGGGAAGAAACCTTTCCCTTTTGCGTCTGCCCCCCCAAACACAACAAAAGACCCTTCGTTTACTGTCCAAAAGCCGGTGATGAAATCCCCCAGACATCGTTGAAGATATCCTGGCGTCTCATCGCTCGAAGATTTCACGTTAACGCTAATGTTGTGAGCTACCTGAATGCAATGAGCTTCGGTTATGAACCCCCGCGTCTCCGCTCCTCCCCACAAGTCTGCAGCACAGCCTGTGCCCGCCCAACCTCAGCCGAGGCCGCTGACGTACGGCGCCACAGCTAGACGACTCAGTCACTGGGAAGTGTCCATCTTGGCTGCGCCCGTGCCCCTCCGGCCGAGCCTATCAACCCCAAGCAATGCTCTCATATCTTCGCCGCCGGAAGCCTCCTCCCGACAGTCAGATGATCCTCGCATATCTTTCCGCCCAAGGCACTATCACACGAGACCTCCTCTTCCTCCTCCTCACTTAACATAGATTTCTTACATTATTCCTTCACCTTCGCTTTTATTTCTCTGATATTTTGCCGACTGTCGACAGATATGGGGATTTTTACATAGAGCGAGAGAGAATGGGTTCAATGCCACCTTCACACGGTCTTTCTCATACTCAAAGTTTCATCCAATTCAACAACTCGTTACGTGGCTTATGCTAATTCTTTTTTCCCCCCAACAATACCCCGGCAGTCAACCTCTGCTTTCCCAGTGACACTGATTTCGATTATCTAAACTGTCTTCTGTTCTTGATCCTCAACATCTAGAGGCGGGGGCTTTCCGCCATCAACATCTCTCGAGATAGAGAGTCTATTCGCCTGGCTCAGCACAATCTGGTTCAGCCAATACAACACTGTATTTGGCGTGTTATTACCCCCACCCCCCTACACCACACTGTAGATCCAGCCCTCACTCTGAGACCCTCACACTTACCTTCCCTCACCATCCAGTCTAAGGACAGATTAATCAGCCATCCGGATTTATACAGACGTATGCAAGGTTTCCTGTGTAATTCATACGCGTGATTATAACTTGTGATTACAATTTGTATGTTACGGGGAGAGAGTTTTACACTCGTTTTGCCCATGTCTTTACTCCTGTGTGTTCACACACACACACACACACACACACACATCAGACGAAACTAGGTCTGTGTGTGTGTGTTTGTTTATGTATGCACGTGTCTGTGTGTGTGTGCTTGTTTATGTAAGTATGCACGTGTATGTGTGTCTGTGTTTGTGCATGTAAAAATGCACGTGTGTGTGTGTGTGTGTGTGTGTGTGTGTGTGTGTGTGTGTGTGTGTGTGTGTGTACGTAGGTGTTTGAACTACAGTAAGTATTATGAGCACATTTGACATATGAGTAAGACACCCAACATTTCAAATCAGTGAGATCAAACTACTCACAAGAGATCTTCACATAAACCTACACCAAAGATCAGAGAATATCTACAAGTGAAACACTGTAGAATACTGTCCCGAAGATCTATTATAAAAACAATAATAATAAAAAAAATAAACGAAGATAACAGATACTGATATCTGGAAAAAAGATATCAGAATCAACATAGATTCCCTACCATCATTAATGTTAAATGACTACGCAAAAAAAAAAAAAAAAAGAATTGTTTTGCCTCATTATAAATCAAACCGTCCCAATAATATCAACCCGATCCTTCATTAAGACCATTGTCAGATAATGAACTGCCTCCTTTTGATTGCTTATCTGTCAGTATCAGGTAACATCATGTGAAGTTTCCTCGTTATTTACACGAACAAAAAGGTGCCGGTATAAGTGTCGAGGTCCAACAATAAATGAAATGAGATTCACACTTACCTGCGAGACGATTGAGGCCCCCCCGCACGGTGGAGAGAAAGAGTGGTGTTGGATCCCCTTTGGGGGTGAGTGGAGACAGCAAACTGGGTTCACAAGCGAGATCGAACCACCTTACGAGAAAGAGCTCTGCTCCTCACCTCGATCAGTTCACATCATCACCAGCAGGTGGCTTTAGCTATCGAGTCGACACTAAGAAGGTTTTTTTTCCTCTGTCTTTGTTCTCGAGTTCCGTGAGAGCGTCTGTATGAGATCTAGAAGGAAGAAAAAGACACATGTACTTCCCAAGACACGATATGCACATCATCGCATACTTTCTGGCCTCTGAGAACAGAGGACAATAATGTGCTATTTCTAGACTGTAATTGTTCTCTTGTTTGCTCAATCATCGATTGTGTGTCCAGTTCCTCCACTGTTCATCCCCCCCCCCCCCCCCCACACTCACGCAAGTGGCCACTGTCATTAACATTCTATTGCCTTTAAAAAACAAAAAAAAAGGAACATCACGTGCTTGTGTTTCTTCGTTTAGCTCAGTGCACCATCACAAAGTGTTCCTCTACCCACACTGAACACAAGACTGGACACCGGTGCACCTGTTTTAAGTCATTTTGGTACAGTTCCTCTCTAATTTCTTTTATTCTGAATCGTTTCAGTCAGTTCCATTTCGTTCGTTTTGTTCTCATCTTCCCAGGTATGACTTAAGTCTAGGAAGATGGCGTTGAGGAGGGATGGTGGGAGTTGGCGTGGTGGGAGTTGGCGTGGGGGATGTGTTGACATGGTGACATTCGTCATGGGCTAAGACCCCGCTTGAGGAGGAGCCATGTACACGCTCAGACCATCGTCATACACAAACTTGTGAACCTGACGTACACTTCTGTACCCTGCGTCATGTACCTCCTGTATCCGTGGGGGGTGTACCTCCTGTACCTGTCCGATGTACCTTGCTGCACCCCTGTGTGCTGTACCCCTCTGTAACTGTAGGTGTTTTTGTACCCCCTTTGTGCCTCTGTGGTGTACCTCGTGTGCTTTTGTGTCTCCTATCACAGCCTCCTATCGTCCCCTATCACTGCCTCCTATCGTCCACTATCACTGCCTCCTATCGTCCTCTATCACTGCCTCCTATCGTCCACTATCACTGCCTCCTATCGTCCCCTATCACCGCCTCCTATCATTCCCTATCACCACATCCTATCGTTCCCTACCACTGCCTCCTATTGTCCCCTATCACTGCCTCCTATCGTCCCCTATCACAGCCTCCTATCGTCCACTATCACTGCCTCCTATCGTACCCTATCACTGCCTCCTATCGTCCCCTATCACCGCCTCCTATCATTCCCTATCACCACATCCTATCGTACTCTATCACAGCCTCCTATCGTTCCCTATCACTGCCTCCTATTGTCCCCTATCACTGCCTCCTATCGTCCCCTATCACAGCCTCCTATCGTCCCCTATCACAGCCTCCTATCGTCCCCGATCACTGCCTCCTATCGTGCCCTATCACTGCCTCCTATCGTCCCCTATCACTGCCTCCTATCGTCCCCTATCACAGCCTCCTATCGTCCCCTATCACTGCCTCCTATCGTCCCCTATCACAGCCTCCTATCGTCCCCTATCACTGCCTCCTATCGTCCCCTATCACTGCCTCCTATCGTCCCCTATCACAGCCTCCTATCATTCCCTATCACCACATCCTATCGTACCCTATCACAGCCTCCAATCGTTCCCTATCACCACATCCTATCGTCCCCTATCACTGCCTCCTATCGTCCCCTATCACAGCCTCCTATCATTCCCTATCACCACATCCTATCGTCCCCTATCACTGCCTCCTATCGTCCCCTATCACTGCCTCCTATCGTCCCCTATCACCGCCTCCTATCATTCCCTATCACCACATCCTATCGTTCCCTATCACTGCCTCCTATCGTCCCCTATCACTGCCTCCTATCGTCCCCTATCACCACATCCTATCGTTCCCTATCACTGCCTCCTATCGTCCCCTATCACAGCCTCCTATCGTCCCCTATCACTGCCTCCTATCGTCCCCTATCACTGCCTCCTATCGTCCCCTATCACTGCCTCCTATCTTCCCCTATCACAGCCTTCTATCGTCCCCTATCACAGCCTCCTATCGTCCCCTATCACTGCCTCCTATCGTCCCCTATCACTGCCTCCTATCGTCCCCTATCACAGCCTCCTGTCGTCCCCTATCACTGCCTCCTATCGTACCCTATCACTGCCTCCTATCGTCCTCTATCACCGCCTCCTGTCATTCCCTATCACCACATCCTATCGTTCCCTATCACCACATCCTATCGTCCCCTATCACAGCCTCCTATCGTCCCCTATCACAGCCTCCTATCGTCCCCTATCACCACATCCTATCGTCCCCTATCACCACATCCTATCGTCCCCTATCACAGCCTCCTATCGTACCCTATCACTGCCTCCTATCGTCCTCTATCACCGCCTCCTGTCATTCCCTATCACCACATCCTATCGTTCCCTATCACCACATCCTATCGTCCCCTATCACAGCCTCCTATCGTCCCCTATCACAGCCTCCTATCGTCCCCTATCACAGCCTCCTATCGTCCCCTATCACCACATCCTATCGTCCCCTATCACAGCCTCCTATCGTCCCCTATCACAGCCTCCTATCGTCCCCTATCACAGCCTCCTATCGTCCCCTATCACCACATCCTATCGTCCCCTATCACCACATCCTATCGTCCCCTATCACAGCCTCCTATCGTCCCCTATCACAGCCTCCTATCGTCCCCTATCACAGCCTCCTATCGTCCCCTATCACCACATCCTATCGTCCCCTATCACAGCCTCCTATCGTCCCCTATCACAGCCTCCTATCGTCCCCTATCACAGCTTCCTATCGTCCCCTATCACCACATCCTATCGTCCCCTATCACCACATCCTATCGTCCCCTATCACAGCCTCCTATCGTACCCTATCACTGCCTCCTATCGTCCTCTATCACCGCCTCCTGTCATTCCCTATCACCACATCCTATCGTTCCCTATCACCACATCCTATCGTCCCCTATCACAGCCTCCTATCGTCCCCTATCACCACATCCTATCGTCCCCTATCACCACATCCTATCGTTCCTCTCTCCGCCTCCTATCGTACCGTTCGTCCACACTCGTCACTCGACCTAATCCCTTAATCACCCTACCAAGTTCTCAATACAGCTCTAAACCACATTCACACGACGATTACTCTATATTCATTGTCCCACGAGGCAAAAAAAAAAAAAAAAAGAAAATAATAAAAACTAATCACTAATAATAATAAATGATAAATAAAACACTTATAATAATAAATACTAATAACTGCAACAATCTGAAGCCCAATCAATACGATTCGTTTTTAACAAACGGCTGAGATTGGGGTGTGTGTGTGTGTGGGTGTGGGTGTGGGTGGGTGGGTGGGTGGGTGTGGGTGGGTGGGTGGGTGTGTGTGGTGTGTGTGGTGTGTGTGTGTGTATGTGTGTGTGTGGGTGGGTGGGTGGGTGTGTGTGGTGTGTGGTGTGTGTGTGTGTGTGTGTGTTTCGCCCCAGTCAACAACCCTTTCCAATCACACGCGTCCCCATCGCTTTACACACCCACATCTAAATCCTCTTTTAACACTGACGACAGATTCAAATACACCTTTTTATTATATCTAAGCTTCGTCTTACACACATATCTATCTTATCTTTTATCAAGATCATTTCTCTCCAGTGACCCCAGTATCGTAATGTGACCCCAGTCTCGTAATGTGACCCCAGTCTCGTAATGTGACCCCAGTCTCGTAATGTGACCCGTCTCGTGTCTCGTAACGTGACCCCAGTCTCGTGTCTCGTAATGTGACCCCAGTCTCGTAATGTGACCCGTCTCGTGTCTCGTAACGTGACCCCAGTCTCGTGTCTCGTAATGTGACCCCAGTCTCGTAACGTGACCCCAGTCTCGTGTCTCGTAATGTGACCCCAGTCTCGTGTCTCGTAATGTGACCCCAGTCTCGTGTCTCGTAATGGCTGTCTGTTCGGCTGTCAGCCCTCAGCCAATCCCTACTGTTCACCTTCCGTTCGGGACCAGTCGATAAATGGATACCTGGCTTATGCTTTAGAGAGAGAGAGAGAGAGAGAGAGAGAGAGAGAGAGAGAGAGAGAGAGAGAGTGGTGTTTCTTTAAGGTGACTGTTTCTATTTCTGACTTAGAACAACAAAAATGTACAAGAAACTTCTTCAATTCTGTCGTTGAAAAGGAAAAAAAAAAAAAAGACAACATCTGTTAGAGTTACGAAACCTTAAAAGATCATATTTGCATATCAAAACAGCCAGGCAAATTTCACATCTTTCGTTTCGTCGAAAGAAGCACCGACTTCGTCAGGCAAATTTCACATTGCCATTCCGGCAGTCCCGCTAAATTACTTGAATTCCTTCCTTTTGTTGCAAATATTCCCTGGTATTTACACTATACACAACCGGATACACAAGCGAAACACAACGGATCCGTTATCTGCTGTGTCCTTTGTAAATAAAATCCGTATTTACAGACGCATATCAAAACGCAGCCATCCGGATTGCTGGGTTAGGTAATCTCTCATTACAAGAACCCTGGCTTTGTTGCTGACGCTGTACAAGCGCAGTTGCTTGCCAGCTAATTAGTTCGCTGATAATGTTTCGGCGTTATTCCTACTGTGCGCACTGTGCATGTATGTATGTATGTATGTATGTATGTGTATACGTGTGTGTGTGTGTGTGTGTGTGTGTGTATTTCTCGTACCTTCCTCCCGTCTTCTACTGTACACCTCACTACTCCTTTTCAAACGCCGTCCACACCACCCTCTCGTCTCCATCACTTGCGATTCAACTTCCTCATTCCACCAACCACTACCCGTTCTCATATATCCACATCGCACCTTCCGCGTACCACACACTTTAGCCAGACACTTAAGAACCACTTAATACCTTCCACTCCTCTTCCTCTTCCCTATTTTCATTTACTCTCTCCCTAAGGCAATCCTCACGCAATCCCTCTTGGAATCTGTACACACACACGTCTTTTTTTAAGCTCGCTCATTTCAACTGGTTCTTCCACACACACACACACACACACACACACACACACACACACACACACACACACACACGCGTCATTTCCTCTTTTCCCAAAACCACCACAAACATTTTGACACTTTCGCCACTTGGTAATGATTAGACATTGCATCTGTCAACCCTTTCAGCACGTTCACATCTAACAAACTTTCCCTTTGCACAACCCTGTCCATTTCTACGGAATCCAATATCATCCGATGATCCTCACTCGGCTCATCCACGCCTATCTCCGAGCACATCTTTTTTTTTCTTAAATGATTCCAATCCACATTCCCTTTTCGGCACACACCTCGAAAAGCTTTTCCCCAAGTTTGAGTTAACTCTTGAGGACCCCCATGCCGCCTAACGATATCCCCAGCTGCCAAACTGACCCACTCATGCATTCGGACTTGATCACCAAGATTTCTTCCCTTGCATCAAGACATCTAAAGTACTTACTCAGCTCCTTACACTAAAAAAACAAGCACTGCTTTCTTCTCCACTCCTCTCACGGCCAGGTACATAAGCACTAACAATCAGCAAAACCCTCAGTCCACTGTTGCTCACAACAGTCTTAGTATCACTTCTTAATTCTCTTTGACACAGTCTCACACCTCGTCCATCCCTCTTCATCAGCGGTGCCACCCGATCCCTCACTCTTCCATCATACTAACTCCTAACTTTACCCCCTGAAGAACATTCCCGAACCAATTAACCCCTTTCCCTTCACTTTTCACTCAGGACCGAAACATACAAGTTCCTATCATCACACAGAACCCATACCTCTCTCTCTCTCTCTCTCTCTCTCTCTCTCTCTCTCTCTCTCTCTATCTCTCTCTCTCTCTCTCTCTCTCTCTCTCTATATATATATATATATATATATATATATATTTTTTTTTTTTTTTCAAACTATTCGCCATTTCCCGCGTTAGCGAGGTAGCGTTAAGAACAGAGGACTGGGCCTTTTTCAGAATATCCTCACCTGGCCCCCTCTGTTCCTTCTTTTGGAAAAAAAAAAAAAAGAACAAGTTCGAGGCTGAACCTTCCTTTTGTTCCTGTTCTTGGAAGGTGATAATACAAAAAGAGAAGCGTCACAGCTCTTCCCTCCCTTCCTCCCTCCTCTCAGTCACTTACGACACGCAGAGATGACGTCATTATATTTTGAAGGACTGCGGAATGTGTTAGATGATAGGTGGATGGATGATTTGTGTTTTGGACGATGTGGCATGCAGAGTGAGGGAGGCATGACGAATAATATGTGAAAAGAGAGGAGGTACTGGAAGCCTTGCATGAGATAAAGTGTGGCAAAACGACAGGAATGGATGGGATTTCAGGTGAGATTTTCGAGACAGGAGAATGACAGCGCTGTTAATTCGTGAATTATGATACCAATCGTTTGTAGGGAACCATATTGTGTGCCTGCGGACTGGCAGAATGTAAATATAGCGCCTAAGACAAGGAGGATCAAAGGGAATGCTTGAATTACAGAGGTATAAGTACGTTGAGAGAACACCTGGTGATGTGTGTGTGGACGAGTGATGACAGAGAGGGTGGTGACTTGCTGAGGACATCCGAGGGGGAAGAAGGAGTAGAGGGTGTGTGGACCAGGCGTTTGTTCTGAAGAATTTACGTGAGAAATTTGTGTGAATTATATCAAGGAGGAGAGAGAGAGAGAGAGAGAGAGAGAGAGAGAGAGAGAGAGAGAGAGAGAGAGAGAGAGAGAGAGAGAGGCCTCGTGGAAGGTGATACGGATAAATGAGGTCCATGAAAAGTTGTTAAATGTAGCGAAGAGTTTTATCCAGGAGAGCAAAGACGTGTGTGCGAATAATGAGGAGGAGGGGGGCGGTTGCCAGCGAAGGCGGGCCTGCGTCAAGGACGTGTAATGTCACCTTGAAAAGCTGGAAAGAGACTGTGAACACAAAGTCGGGAGTAACAGTGGAAAGAGTAAGGTAAATGAGGTGCAGCAGGAGGGCGTGACAAGCTGTGTGTAAGTTGGAATGGGGGAGGACCTGGGAGAAGTGGAGTGCTTTAGGGATCTGGGAATGGACGAGGCACTGGATGGAACCATGGAAACTAAAGTGAGTCATGTGGTGAAGGAGGAGGCTAAGGCTCTGGATGCAATACGGAGCATGTGGAAAGAGAGGTCATTGTCTGTAAGGCGGAAAGATGGGTATGTTTGAAGGTATAGCACTTCCGACAGTGTTGCATGAATGCGGGTCTTCTGGCGACGAAAGAAAAAGAAAGGAAAAGGATAGACATGCTGGAGATGACACGTCTGAGACCCTAGTGTTGTGCAGGATAATGCTGTATGGAATAATAGCATATTGGAGAGATATGATGGTCAAGTCAAGTCTGATTGAGAGGGCCAACCAGGGTGTGCTAAAGTGGTTCAAACGTATGGCGAGGATGAGTGAAAAAAGACTAAAAAGGATCCCCGTGTTGGAAATGAAGGAAGTAAGGGAGAACACCACGGAGGAGATAGGAGGAGGGAATGAAAGAGGCTTTGGGGCATCAAAGCCTCAACATTCTGGAGGGTGAGAGGCGTGCGCGGGACTAAATGAATTGGATCGATGTAGCACACGGGGGAGGGGGGGGGGGGGGGTTGATGCGCGCTCAGTGACGTAAACAAGAACATATGAAGCGATAAAGACACACCATATTCTATTGGGCTTCGCTGTGGATGGCTATACTCCGGCTCCAATACATTACACAAGACAGTTAGTGAGAGGATGTATGCAAATGAGACAACTGAATGTTTTTATGTCGGTAAGAAGGTATGTATATATATATATATATATATATATATATATATATGTGTGTGTGTGTGTGTGTGTGTGTGTGTGTGTGTGTGTGTGTGTGTGTTCCCTTTGTCTTGCCTCCCACACAACCCCTGGGCCAAAGTATAAAAATTTGAGATTAAATCGGGTTAACCCTCACGTCAGCGTTTAAGGATTTTTCGCCACAGGATTTTTATTCTCGCCAACATTTCTGCCAAAATGATTGCGAAAACAAATTTTAGAACTGTGGGCTGTGAAATCTTCGATATTGTCAGGAATTTCTATTCCCTAAAGCTCACCGGAATGTATTCAATTCCCCTTTTTGCCCCTAAAATGATGAGAAAAGACCTTAGGTCAAGTATTCATACAGACGAACACTGTCTACTGGAAGAAGTAATCACAGATCGTATATTCAGACGATTTTCCAACTCTCTACTCGTGATCTGTTACGCATATTGGTATACCCTAGAGATGGTATACTCCCTACCTATCATACGTCATACACCCTAATCTATCAACGAGAGCATACCCCACCTCACCCACGACGCGAATGATGTATTGATAAAATTACACAACTGAAGACTCTGGTGCCATGTGGCATAACATACAACAGCATACGTAGACGGTAGTATACTTCCTTCCCACGATATACCACATCCTCCAGCATACCACACAAATGAAGTCATCCTCAGTAATCATACACATATATGACAACATACACTGTTATAAAGCCAGTACAGGAGCTACTGTCCTGCACCAGTCTCGCCACCATCACCTCCTCCCACTGGAGATCCCTCGTCCCTGGGTTGCAGCCACAACCACATCGAACCCCTCCAAGTTCTTACAAGCCGCCGTAGTAAGAGTCTCATCCCCTCATCAGACGAGGTACTAGGGCGAGGTACAGGGTTGATACAGACGCTGTACTGGGCCGTGGTACAGCGTTAGTACAGATGCTGTACTGGGGCGAAACCCACTTCACCATCCTGGGGCATCATCAGCATTGCCAAACGAATTCCAAAAAGACAGGAGAAAATATTCTGATCTTTGGCTACAACCGAATCATGACAGATAAGACTAGTCGCTGCATCTGGCCAGGGAACACGCGAACCACAAAGTGATTTCCGCAGGGCCAATCATCGTTCCCTGCTTACTCACGAAGGACCAGACACTGACCTGTCCTCCGCCGAATGATTTCCCAACAACGAAGGTTTGTAGTTTTGCACACGAATCACGATAAGACTAATTCACACTTCCTTCTTTTGGAGACAATTTGCGATGGATGAATGAATCAAACTTCCGTCCTTGATATAAGTGAAACCAAAGTTTGACCTGATGATCGCCAAATAACTTCCAGGTCACTAAAGAGTGATCTGTACTTTTAAATATATACAGGGAGAACCAAACACTATTTTCTTCCGTTTCAAACACCTTACGACGACACAAAACGTCACCCTATCCTCTCCCCGCTCGCCTCCACCCACAGAATGAACTGCAGTGACAAAGGCGAACTGGTTCTGTGAGGGATAATCAGCGACCTTCAAACTACGACTCTGACATTTTCGAAAACCTTACGCGTCAATCCTAAAAAAAATATTCTCTACTTTTTTCTCAACAACTTGTGACGGATTAAACAACTTGTTGCTGTCCTTCATGAAACAACTAGCAATGGATGTGAGCGTGTTCAAAAACCCTTTGCATCAGGAAACCTTTTTTTTTTTTCTGTACTTCCAAACTTATACAGTTTCGCACTCGCTCAAATATAAGCTGCACGAACGTGCTCGTGCATTTCAGGGAGAGAGAGAGAGAGAGAGAGAGAGAGAGAGAGAGAGAGAGAGAGAGAGAGAGAGAGAGAGAAGAGAGAGAGAGAGAGAGAATCCTGGCTCCATGATTCTTTGACGTTCAAACCAAGAATTTCAACTCGGATCATGAGAAACACCTCGTCATATCTGCTCTTAAGATTTTTTTTAATTCCTCGCTTGACGTGTTCGGCCCTTGCTGGAGGACACATTCAGCGATGGTCTTTACATATTTACCTTAAAAACCCGGGTGTGAGTGACGCTGGAAGCGCTGGTCGTCCTCCCAAAGCCCTCCCTGGAGAGACGCAGGATAGCTGGGGGATCGTTACTGCGTTCTTATCCCTACGAGCGTCACGAACACGACATAATCCTTCCGCCCCATCGCCTGGAAACACCCAGAGGGAGTCATTCCAGGTACCAATTGTGTTGCTGTCTCCCTGGAACGCTCGACGTCGAAGAACAATAAGAATAAAGGAAAGAGAGGTAGAGGAGAGTCAAGAGAACCAAGGAAAGACCGGGAATCTCTCCCATTAACATCTAAAACTTTGGGGTGAGGTCAAATAGCTTTTGGCTTCCCCTCTCCCCTTCAACAGTATTGAAAACGTATGAAATGGCTTTGCAACAAGAGCTGGGAGGAACACCACATTACGTTCAGAAATAGACGAAATGACCATCTTAACCTCGGGGTCTACGAGTGACACTATTTGCGCCTCAGTAGTCAGAGAGAGAGAGAGAGAGAGAGAGAGAGAGAGAGAGAGAGAGAGAGAGAGAGAGAGAAGCCTCAAGCCATCTCTTTTCCTGTATGTTTCCCCATCTCTTCTGCTTATCACAAACATCTTTCTCGACAGGACCCCCGCCAGAGGGAGCCGGGCGTCTCCTGTTTGCATTTCATTTGCATTCCTCTCTATTCATGACGGCAGTTTCGAACCTTTATCAAAATCTCCCAGAATGTCCAGTTTTCTTCCAGTGTGCTGCTGTGTTCCGTGTCAACAGCCGAGGTGGGCATTGTCTACAGAGGGACGAGTCATTCCCCTCTCGTGGCCTCGGTGCCACAACACTTATATCCGACGACCGCGAGTCCAATTAAATCTCGAGACCCGAGTCTATCTACGCTTCAGTTACCTATTACTGTGGCTTTGTCTGAAAGTCTATATCGGGCTAATGGCCCTGTTTATCTTCTCTGTATGCTCTGCAAAGGAGTTCCAGTGATGAGGGAAAGGAAATTTCCATTTTGAGTTGAAATTTCGTTTTTCTTTTTTTTCATAGCATTTTAAGCAAAGTTCGCTTATATATATATATATATATATATATATATATATATATATATATATATATATATATATATACATATATATATATATATATATATATATATATATATATATATATATATATATATATATATATATATATATATATATATTGCCTCGGTAACTTACTCTCTTCTCTTTTTTTTCCTCGTACTAATTGGAGCGGGAGCTGGAAATCCTTTCTTTCGTGTATCATTTCAAAAAAAAAAAAATGAACAGAGGAAGGAACCGAGCGAAGATTTTTCTCTTTTTTTTGTCAATGGTTCAGTCGTCTGTTCCTAACGCTACCTCGCTACGGTGGCAAACGGCGAACAGACACGACAGCAAAGTGATCTACGTTGTAACATCACAGCAAAACGAGTGGTGTCATTTAATCTAGAATTTCGAAGGCCACTCGATAACCTCTTGTGTCACAGATTACGAGCAAAAACTGGTCAGAAAACTGGTCGAGTGGCCACAAACAACGATCAACGGTCTAAAGCCTCAGAATGGTTATACGTATGAAGTGGCGTGCCACGGGGATCACTCTTGGGACCGGTGATCTTTCTCATATATATATCAGTGATACTGACAGTGGGACGCGCTGTAATATATCGAAATTCGCCGATGACACTAAGCTAGGAAGACAGATCAACGACAGAAAGTGATCGTCTGCACGTGGAAGACGAAGACAAAGATACACTGGACACGTAGATGGCAAATGATTTCTGACAGACATACAGACAGGAAACACACAAAAATATACACTTACATCCACAAACACACGGACAATTACATAAAATGGATCACATTTAAGAACAAACACACAGTCATAGGCACACAGGTACACAAATGTACAAATAGATACATACACACACGCACACACACACACACATGCGCAGGCATACAACATGCACACAAAATTCAAGATAACAAGCAAGGATACACATACAGGGAAGCACGCACAAAAATACATATTTACAAATACACACACACACACACACACACACACACACACACACAAATGCAAACACAAAAACACATACTCACACGTACACAAACACATCCACATACACACATGTACGTACTAAAACGCACACACACACACACACACACACACACGTTTACGTAAATACACACACAAACACGCATATATCATGACGCACACACACACACACACACACACACACACACACACAGACACACACACACACACGAAGCAAACGACAATACATATGACTCTCTTGTTCTAATATCCGTTAAGTCACCGAGACCCCACCATCAGCGACACTCCACTGATCCTTCGATTGACAAAAGGCCACATATGCAAATCGAGAAAAGTCCACGATGCTTCACTCGTCGGAGAAATGTAACCTCCCTCCTTCCCACTTGTAAATCCCTGCAACACGAGTAGAATCGCTTTATAACCTAACCAGGGGACTTAACACAAGTTTTGGGAGGAAATTGCATGTGAAACTTATTTTCCAACGGTACGAAAAATGCCCTTTGATGACATGACATTCAGGATCACGGAAACGCCGAACAAATCGTGGTGGAAACGTGGAGCACTCGAGCACTAACCCGAGTTAAAACATGGGATTCTTGAACTCCTCCTTTCGCTTGGCAAGCGTCGGCGACTTCACTACTCCACCACCCAAAGTTAGGTTCGGCCAGTCCCCATGTAGCGAGGTGGGCGGGAGCCGAGGTATACCAGGCTCAAAGTGAAACCACTCTGCCCAAAAGCATTTTGGGGGCCGCTGGAAAGCTGCTCGCACAGCACCATTAAATTTACGCTCAGATTACCAGCAACTTAACTGTTTGTATCCGGTTCCAAACTTTTATGAACCGCGTTTTTTATTTGGCTTTTTTTTTCCTCGTGCCTCCATGACTTTGGCAAAGCACACACACACACACAATCACACACAAACACACTTGGCTTAGGTTGGTGTATGTGTGTGTCTACGAGAGTAAAACTCTCTCTCTCTCTCTCTCTCTCTCTCTCTCTCTCTCTCTCTCTCTCTCTCTCTCTCTCTCTCTCTCTAACACGCGAGGTAAATCACACTCACTCCAACACACAGACACCCACACAAAGAAGAAATGCCAGAGTCCAGAAATCTGCCCATCACTAAAAGACAGAAGAGTGAGGCGTGACCTTGTCACATAACCTTGAAGTTCTTAAACCACATTAATGAAGTAACATGAGGAAGGCCCCTAGCTACGAGCACCAGAAGACAGAACGCGAAGTAAGAAACTTGTTCAAAGAGAAGCAAAGGAGTCATTCCTTCACAGTACGAGAATGATGGACGAGTGGAAACCACTGAATAAGGAAATGATACAATGTGGACAGCAGCATCCAGAAGCTTAAAAAGTTGCCACGTTCGACTTAGAAAACAAAGAAATGGACAGACGCAATCATGAGAATTATTCACTAGTCACGTATGTCATAAATGACAGCACATTTCTAGAAGCATTATCATCGATTCGTTGTATTTCCATAGTGAAATTTAAGTGCGTGTCTTTTTTCGCAAAATAATAAATGGATGATTTTTTCTTTTTTTTGGTCTGTAATCTTGGGTCAAGTACCAGACCTCCAGTCGCTGGTCGAGCGTCAGTACCAGCTATGGTTCCTGTCACACCCGCACTAAACGACAGGTCAATCTCATTCCTGTGACAACCTCACAGCAGGAAACGAACTTTTGCTCGAGACTGTACATTGATATATATATATATATATATATATATATATATATATATATATATATATATATATATATATATATATATAATTGCGCTCCTGTAAGACGCCAAAATGTTTCTCAGGAGCTGGTAAAGGTACGTGTATACAGCATCATCAAACACAACTAAAGCCATGACGGCATCCACACATTGCCCCACCCCAGCCTGACCATCACGCACCTCCCTCACTACCTGCTGGTGTGATCCAAGGTCGTGATGCTGTGTACTCACTCCCGCTTATACATAACTCCATAGAAGAACAGTGAACAAGATAGAACGTCACTCGCTCCCCCAACACTCGCTACTCCCCTTCAAGGGTACCCTCAGCTTATGTCCCTCGTCCCCAACACTCGCTACACCCCGTAGAGTGTAGCCTCAGCTTATGTCCCTCGTCCCCAAACACTCGCTACACCCCGTAGAGTGTAGCCTCAGCTTATATCCCTCGTCCCCAAAAACTCACTACACCCCGTCAAGTGTAGCCTCAGCCAATGCCCCTCGTCCCCAACACTCGCTACACCCCGTCAAGTGTAGCCTCAGTCAATGTACTACGAACCCCCGACACTCGCAACACCTCGTCAAATGTCGCCACATAAACCACCTTAGCAGCCTGTAACCCACTGTAGCCCGCTGAGCATCCAGGGTCAGCCTCAACACGGCAAGTATCTGGTCAATATCACACGATTATCACGAGAAATATATACATATTCCAGTGATACCAGATAAAGCTATTCTTCGTGTGTACTCGAAGCACTGAATAATCAACAGCTAAAATACGATCTATCGCTTGAATCAAGACGTAAAGATTAACTAACGTTATTTTGACGTTTCCGAAAGGTATCCAAAGTATCATGCCATGTTCACAGCCTAGGTGATTCACGGATATCAAAGACGCAGTAATCACCCAGTGATCCTACCACCTACTTCCCTCCCTCGTTGGTTACCTGACCAACACACATTACGACCTATTGTAGTCACGACCTATATCCTACGACCCTCACACACGTGTAAACCCAAGCGAAGGTTAAACTCCCCCTCCTCTTCCCCTCCACCTTCAAAATCTCAGACCCATCAACAGAAACGAAACGCAAATCGTTTTTTATTAATTCACTAAAATCAAAGACGCACTTGAAGGCTTCCCACACTCTCACGATGCCATGGTACGTGTGTGAGACCACTCCCCCCACAACACATCAGTTGGGACAACGTGTCATCATTTCTCGTAAATAGGGAGGAATTCAAAAGGGAGAGCGAAAGAGGGACAGAAGCACTAAAATTCACAGCCCAGACGCACTTCAATCACGCGGGGTAAACCAGCACGCGGGAAGGCGACGACGCGGCTGGAGATGGAAGAGTTTATCGCGCTATGCAGAAGATCCAGGTGGACCGCGGTGATGGTGGCAGCAGCAGCAGCAGCAAGCAGCACCGGCCGCTCGACCTTCACTGCAGCGGAGACCGTGAGCAACTGGTGTTGGGTCGGACGCACGAACCCCGCCAGAGCTGCTACCACCAGCCCAGCCTAGCCACTGTAGTGACGCACGGAGGGGAACACCACGCAACACACCCCCGCCACCCGAACCCCCTGAAACACACACGATATTTCGAGTACATGTATACACATTATATATATATATATATATATATATATATATATATATATATATATATATATATAATATATATATATATATATATATATATCCTACGGACAGAAATTAGGCTGACTGAACTTTGCAATTAGATAAAATAAAAGTTATCTCAAGTAAATGATTAAATTTCGAGTTTTACCCACTCGTGTTCTGTGATGCTGGGACTAACCGTTGTCCAATATATTGTAGACTCGTTCCCTCAAGTTTTGGTCGCAGTCGAGGGTGACCACAGGGATGAGGGAGCTTGTAACAGGCTGGATTGCTCTTCGACACTTACGTGCACCTAATTTTCTAACGTCCCGTTGCAGCTTATATTTTGTCACTCACAAACCACTGAAAACACTGAAATGTCTTTTGATCTCCGGTCTTTGATTAAAGAGGAGAGAGAATAAGTCTGGTCACGGATCACTTCGCCAGGTAAACAAACTACCTCACTCACTGTCAACCGCTCGCCTCTCCTTAGTTGGCGAATTAGCTCTACTCTCGTCTGAATAATGAGGCCAACGCGCTTCCTCTTCTCACCGGAAGAATCATAATTACGTCTACGGTGTCCAGGTGCCATCGTAAGAGGCTAGTATGACCAAACCCATGGAGAGAAATTGAGTTTATTCTATGGTGAGGCGGTCGGTCACACTGAGGACACAATCACCGACTAACGCCATCGGCGTGTGGTGGCCACTAGTGGTACTACATAGTAAACACAATATCGTCCTCACTCAGTTAAGCTTCTTCCTGCCAAAAGAATTCGGAGGGCTGGATTACCTTCTGAGAGGAGCATATTTATATATATATATATATATATATATATATATATATATATATATATATATATGCGTGATTACCTATATGAAATTACCTATTTGTACTGTACGGAGAGAGGAAGTCCAACTCTCGTGTGGATCCATCTCGAACTGTTTCTACCATCACACATCTTTTTAGGCTTCTGTATGCTCTCTACATTCACGGTTTCTTTTCTCATTCTATGCCATTCGTCCACCGCTCTTACACTTTAGAAATACACCCTTTCATCATTTCCAACAAGTTATCTTGCTTAATATCATGGAGGCGGCGTCTGGTTATTGTATCCTTGCATCTTTCTAAAGAACAGTTCACTGGTTTAAGAACTTGGCACTCGTTACTCTTTCGTGTCCATTATACTCCTAAGGTGGAACTCTAGGCTACAGGTAAGGGACCCCGTCGACACTGGCGACAGATTAGGGACGATGTCGACTATGGCAACAGGTTAGGGACGACGTCGACTCTAGCAAGAGGTTAGGGTCGATGTCGACTCCCAAGTCCCTCACACAGATACCTGCAGCTCGTGTCTCGCTGAATGATAAACACAGCGATCTCTCCCTTCACCGTTTCCCACCCTTGTATCTTTGTATTTACTCAGGCTGTTTATCCAGGTTCCCTTGCATCTTAATGCAGTCCTCCTTCCTCATGATCGCGGCATCATCGGCAAACATTCAGGCAGTCATCCAAGCCTCATCGCATGTCATCCACCTTCGATCAAGAAAAGTAACGGTCCCAGAACAGAGACCTGTGGCATACCAGTGGTGACCTCAAGCTATTACGAGAAGGCTCCTCTGAATCGCGTCTCCTTTGTCCCCTTCCACTCAGATAATCTTTTATCCATCGATGTAATTACCCTCCTTAGTGTGTGTGTTGTGTGTGTGTGTGTGTGTGTGTGTGTGTGTGTGTGTGTGTGTGTGTGTGTGTTCCCATACTAGATGAGCGATGGAGAATAACAGCAGAATTGGGAATGAAGGCAGTATGACAAAAAGAGAAACACTGGGAGGGCGGGATGGAAGGCTAGCGACAGAAAAAAAAGAAAAGGAAATTAAAGCCGAAGAAACATACCAACAGACAGACAGACAGACAGACAAGCCTTAAACACATAGCAAAACAAGAGCAGACAGAGACGGGCCTTCAGAAACAGATGGAAAGAGGACAGACAAGGATCTTCGTCCAGATGGTGGGAGAGCGTCATTTGCTCCCCCCGAGAAGAAGAAATATTTATATATCCTGAACAAAACCTCGAATAATGAGGACCCACTCGAAAAGCAATACAGAAGTGAGCACAAAGGAGTTTCTCAAGTCGCCCTTTGGCTAAAGTGAACCACTCGAGGAGGTTCGCCACACTTGAGCCACTTGGAAAGTTCGCGTTGCGTTGTTCATTCTTTTTCTTTTTTTTTTTTACTACGAAATCCAAGACTGTGGCATCTTAACAATGCTCCAGCAGGGAAATCTATTCATTAGTTTCAACCGAGTATCAATGTTTATTCGTATTTCATGTGGATTCACTGGTCTATTCACGACTCACTATATCATCTTCATAGTTTCTGAGTACAAGTGAAGCTTTTCACACCATCATGTGACTCAAGAGAGTTGAACTGGTTCATTATGTAGCCTTAAAAGGAAACGAGGGGACACGAGTCGGTTGCCAGTGTCATTCATGTCACCTTCCACATGTTCTCTCCAAGTACGTCCTCTCTCTTCTCTCTCTCTCTCTCTCTCTCTCTCTCTCTCTCTCTCTCTCTCTCTCTCTCTCTCTCTCTCTCTCCGCTGTCCGTCTTTGAGTCAGTTTGTACATTTTTGTACGATGCAGACAAGTCAACCGGTTTAAAGACGAAACTAACCTCTGAATAAACTAGTATTTAACTAGAAAACTGCCAGTTATGGCCAAGTCATCTTATCTCACCCGTACGGAGAGGAACTGATCGCCAAATAAAGGGATTTACCAGCACTCTGGCGTTGGGAAAGCGTCATTTCCTCGCGGGCTCTGCCCCCATAGGGTGGGTAACTCCCTATGGACTAAATCTCTTGCAATACAGACCACTGGAATCCCCAGGTAGTGTCGAGACAAATGAGCCGCAATGATAGAGTATCCGCTACCTTACGTATGGTCCCTTGAGGGTTCCATCCCTTCATTTCTCAGTGAGGTAGAGTGTCTGATCCTAATAGTACATCAGTTTTAAGACATTTCAAGACTGCTTCTCCCGTGTAGGTTTGGAAGGGATTTTCTGGTACCTCGTAGTGGGCTTTTGTGTGTGTGTGTGCGTGTGTGTATGTACTAACCAGTCTGTAATCATCTACTAGTACAGCGTGAGGAGGAAGGTTCTACTCTCGTGTGTGTGTGCGACGACGGGGAGTGTTTTACACTCGTGTTGTATATTACTTGTCTGTACGAGTTTCTGTACGCTTTTCGATGTTTATCATAAATGTGTATGTTTGTGGTCTTTGGCGCATAAAACACACACACACACACACACACACACTATCAACACCATTAACATGTCATGCAGTTGCCACCAAAACAAAATATGCTTCATTACTATGGAAAATTGCTATGACTGGATGAGGTTGTAAATCTAAGGGTTAAGGATTCTACTCAAAGATGAGAGTATATCATCATCTATCGACTGTAGCTAGAAATTGGAACCGATTCAGTATCCTGTATCCCCAAGGCCGAGGGGAGCAAGAATATTTAGTTCTATAAATCATAAATGGATTCATATAAGTGGTAATTAGATTTAAGAAGGAGAGTGAGGGAAGAGGGTTACGTGTGGCTTATAGTCAGGAGAGAGAAAGATCAATGGTTTGATAAGGGATGAAACATCACACCCTAAGGTCAGGAGAAATCATTCAAAACAGGATCAGAAGCTCACCAGGAGGAGGAGGAGGATCGAAAAAAAATCTCACTGTGGAATCAAATCATTTATCACAACATCTCATGAGATCTGAAAGGAAATTAGGTGAATCAAGCAATACATATAATGAGAAAGCAGAGGCTTGAGCAGAGGATCGAGTGGGTTAAAAGGGATTCAGAACGAACGAGTTAAATGGTTTAATCTCCGAATGCATTCAGGAAAACAGAAACAGGAGTGAGTGACCATAATTAGAGACCAGTGGCTGGAGGTAATCGAGGGCAGAGAGAACAAAGGAGAATGAGAGAGACTCGTAATGAGAAACGGAGCAGAAACGCCCGAAGCTGTGTACAACTGACGCCGGAAAAGGACGACGAGACATTTACATACATGGAATGATTAAGCAAAGCTGCTGAGAGACCATCATGCACTGTTAGAGACAGAGAATGATGAGGGAGGGAGACGCACCATCTGATTGATGGAAAGCCTGAAAAGAAAAACAAAACAAAGCAGAATGAATGAAAGATTGATGGGTGTGGGAAAACCCTCTGAGGAAGGGTGGGAGTAAGGGAGGAGGAAGACATTTAGAAGGGGAGGGAGTTCTAACGGGAGAACGTGCATGATTTAGATGAAGGGCTGGTCGAGTGCAGGGCGGGACACAGGTAAGTGAGGGAGTCTGTGGTTATAGGTGAATGGATCTGGAGGTCCGGGTTCTTCTCTCCTTTTTTCAAGAGATGCGCTGGTGTCCTTTTACTGGAAAGAGTGCAGGATATTTAGATATAGAGGTTACGTAATGGTTTAGGTGTTGGGAGGATGTGGATTGCAGGAGTGTTGAGGGAAATATGTTCATTGCTCGCAAGATATTAGTCATTCGACTCGCTAACAAAGATATATATATATATATATATATATATATATATATATATATATATATATATATATATATATATATATATATATATATATGTGTGTGTGTGTGTGTGTGTGTGTGTGTGTGTGTGTGTGTAAAGCAGTCAGTGTCGCAAATACGTCTCTGCATCAAACTAACTCCGACATCAAACGCAGCAGCGACGAGGACAGCCAAGCAACACAAGACCATCAGTCCCCCACATACAGATCCACACGGGCTGTAGACAGACAGACAGCGATGCTGCAGACAGGGGGGAGTGTGACGACGCCACAACTGTAAACATAAACAGTGGTAAAAGGAGGAACGCTTGTGGGGGAGGGAAAAAAAAAGTGTGTGTTAGCCATACTGGGTCAGGTGGGAGTGCAAACACGGAAGGACATAATGGAACCCCTCTAGAGACAGTGGTATAATCTCTCCTCACCAGAAGGAGAGATGGAGGCTCGGCCTTTGGTCGAGACGGGGTTGATGGAGCTGGAAAGGATAGATGATTGGCAGCAGAGACGGAGATGTGAGTGTGTCCAATTCGACGAGGTGGGTATTAGGATGCCACTTCAGAAAACCGGTGGTACTGGATAATGATGTCTGTGGTTGGAATCGCAGGTTCATCCACTCAAGAGACCGCCATGATCGACCGCTGGTTCAGATTTCCTCGCAAAATCCACTCCACTACCGACTTGTTACCAGCCAGGCCCTAGATGACCCACTCGCCAGCATGCTTACCTTCAACACGACTCCTCCGTTTATGGCACACCTCGACTGCAGACCGTCCCACGCCACTGGCCCACTCCAGTTCCTTCCCTTGCCGTGTCCCCCCCACACCATCAGCCGAGTCCATCATCCATCGGGGAGGGGTGGCGAGGGGTCAGTCCGGCGGTGGCACGACGCGACCTGTTGTGTAACGTGGAGAAAAATATAAGGTGATCACTAGTCGACGAAACGTCGCTTGCTGGTGGTGGTGGTGTGTTACCTGACCCAGCAACGTCTATCTGTGTTGTAACGTTTATGAACACCTTTGCCAGTGACATCAGTTGAGGAGGTTATAACTATAAGACATTAATCTATTCTCCATGTGTGTGTGTGTGTGTGTGTGTGTCTCTCTCTCTGAACGCCAGTCATAACCGTGACACTTTCGAGGTTGATGTCCATACTTGTAGCTTCCGAGGGGCAGTAAACCCAAGTATCTTGTCCCCCGAGTGTGTTGAAGTTCTGGGAATCAAGGCTGACAGAGCCTGAGGGGGGAGAGTGTGGATGCATATCTAAGTTATGGGATCCACAACTGTACGAAGTGAGAGAGCTTTAGAGCGAAGACCATCAACTGGAAAAAGGCTTCCAGCCTCGCGTGCATGACTGCCAAGTTATTTTCCTCTCTCTCTCTCTCATTCGTAATTCACGTTCGCTGCTGAGGCAACCGACCCATGTGGAATGTGTGGGACGAGTTCATAAAATAGCTGATGCCAATTCAATATTTTTGTTTGTTTTTACTTTACAATATTTGAGCTTCGAGAATTTGCTCTTGTCAGTGGGCAGTGCTACGTGATAGCCTTGATGTTTCACTGACCCTTCTACGTGATGGTCTTGCACTGTCAGTGGCTAGTGCTATGCAATAGCCTGGCTCAAAGCCTACTCCACTTGCAACACACGTACGCCATGGAGTTGCTCTCATTTTTTTTGTGTGTTTTCCATAAACAAGATGATGTATGTTTCCGACCAGAGCATCCATCTTCAGTGTGGTGCCCCTGATGACCGAGAGGGAATAACACAACAGAGGGAAAACAGTCATATATATATCCCTGGGGATAGGGGAGAAAGAATACTTCCCACGTATTCCCTGCGTGTCGTAGAAGGCGACTAAAAGGGGAGGAAGCTGGGGGCTGGAAATCCTCTCCTCTCGTTTTTAATTTTTCCAAAAGAAGGAACAGAGAAGGGGGCCAAGTGAGGATATTCCCTCAAAGGCTCAGTCCTCTGTTCTTAACGCTACCTCGCTAACGCGGGAGATGGCGAACAGTATGAAAAATTTATATATATATATATATATATATATATATATATATATATATATATATATATATATATTGGAAAGTTCAGAAAGTCTTGTATTTCTATGAAGCCAAAACGATTCGCCCTTAGCACGTCCAGAGCATCGTGTGAAGGGAAGGATCTTTACCATCTGTCACTCGAAACTCACGCAAGATTTTCCCGTTTTAGACTACGCTTCTCACCCTCCGCCCTCAACACTAAGGGGGTAGAAAGGCTGGGTGGGGGAAAAGGTCCGCGGCTTTATTTACATAGCAAATGAGTTAATAATGTCCTGGGGTGATGTAGTAGTTGTGACGTCAGGTGCGACAGACCAAATGAGGTAAGGTTGGATAACTTACGCTAAATGGGATCAATAGACATCGCTGGTGACGTCTATTAAGAGTGGAACACGCCGCGGGTTAGAAAGGTGGGCAGCTGGTGCTCGAGGAGCGTCAGCCATGTACACGATGTGGTCAAGAGCCTCAGACATTTATATATACCTTTTGTTTGCCTCGACCATACGTGGTCAAGAGCCTCAGACATATTTTTGTTTACCTCGACCATATTGTCTCGTCTGGTTCGTTCCCATTCCTCTGGCCCGATCTGAAATACTGAATGTAGAAGTTCAGGATGGCGAATTTTTGCGAGAGAACAGGGTACGGAGAACAAGTATCTGGTACACTTGTGGTACTGGCTCTAAAGTTAATTTGGGAGATTCTTGGGGAAGAGAGCGAACACAAGTTAAAGACTCCCTCCCAACCATCCCTCCTGACTTGGTCAGCGGTACGAACTTTGGGCCAGCAAGTTTGTGGGTAGCTTGGAAGGACGAGGCGGTGATGCGACCCTCGAGACATCGATCCGGAAGAGTCAAAAAAGCTTTGGGAACTTGTGAAATCACCCTGATTTTTCTGTTCCCTCTTGGATGAGGTGGATTAAAACCTATGATGAGGGACAAGTTTGAGATCTTGATTCCCAGTGGGATCATGATAACACGAGCACTTCAGTCAATATTTTGCTAGGAATAAAAATATTAACCAAAATAACCCCGACTGTAAGGGAAGGTAAGCGGGCAACTGTGCTTCACAGACTCTCGCTACAACAGCGCCCAGGCCAGACCAGAGCTTCGCGTGGCAACACCCCGGTGTGGTTAACCGTCTCAAAGAGAAGTATGAGACAGATACAGCATCATGGAGACAAGGTGGTCCTTGGGTATGACGGACGGACGGACAGATCCCTGAAGAGGATGGCCTTTATCCTCAAAGATCAAGCCAAGGGCTGTGTGGTGTCATACCCAAGGTGTTGCCCTGTCGTGTTCGAAGGGCCATACCGTCACTGTTCATGGGATTAAGTACCCTCGAGTTACTCAGGTCATTAGATTACGAGTCATGAGACCTGACCGCGGCGGGTTAAGGTAAACACTCACCAGACGTGTGATGGGGAAAGGTGCCTCTTGGGTTCGAACAGGTAGCTCCTAAAGCTTCATCTTCCATCCCCTCCATCTTGCACCATCATCCGACTCCACGTATCCCGCGAATCCAGGAAGATCAATACGTATAAAAAGACGAGATGTAGGTTAACCCAGAGGGAGGCGAAGACGAATGGGGAATGGCAGAGTATGAGGGAGGATTAGCAGGAAGAGATGAAAGTGTGGCAAGTGCGTGGGGAGTGTGTGGGTGTGTATGTGTCGGGGGACGGCGCTAGACGATCCATCAACTCTGTCTACTGTAGGAGCTCCGTCAGTACATCCTTCGTAAGGGATGGAAGGCGCCAGACAGGCAGGATTGGGGGATTCGTTCATTCTGTCCATCTTGTCATCCTCTCACACGTTCGTACTCTCCCAAACGCCTCGGTGCTGTGGTACCCATGACCAATCTCTACCGTCGCAATCTATCCTTCACTACACTATCACTGTAGCACCGTCGTCCTAGGACACGACCATTACCACCCCATCACTGCACCACTTTTTTTTTCCGATCACTGTATTATTACCGTCGAGTTGGTACACCTTCAGGTCACAATTAGCCAGCCATTAACGAGAGCGAAGTCTAATCCACGTGCATCATTATCTCACCATGGTTACAGCTCTCGCTATACACCATTACTATCGTCTTAACGGCGAGGTGGTACCCATTACACTGTCATTACAGTGCCATTATCACCGACCCGCAACTCTCTCTCGCAAGGGTCTCGTGTATGTATATATATATATATATATATATATATATATATATATATATATATATATATATATATATATATATTATATATTTTATATTTATTTATTTTGCTTTGTCGCTGTCTCCCGCGTTTGCGAGGTAGCGCAAGGAAACAGACGAAAGAAATGGCCCAACCCACCCCCATACACATGTATATACACACACGTCCACACACGCAAATATACATACCTATACATCTCAATGTACACACATATATACACACACAGACACATACATATATACCCATGCACACAGTTCGCACTGTCTGCCTTTATTCATTCCCATCGCCACCTCGCCACACATGGAATACCATCCCCCTCCCCCCTCATGTGTGCGGGGTAGCGCTAGGAAGAGACAACAAAGGCCTCATTCGTTCACACTCAGTCTCTAGCTGTCATGCAATAATGCCCGAAACCACAGCTCCCTTTCCACATCCAGGCCCCACACAGCTTTCCATGGTTTACCCCAGACGCTTCACATGCCCTTGATTCAATCCACTGACAGCACGTCAACCCCGGTATACCACATCGATCCAATTCACTCTATTCCTTGCCCGCCTTTCACCCTCTTGCATGTTCAGGCCCCGATCACTCAAAATCTTTTTCACTCCATCTTTCCACCTCCAATTTGGTCTCCCACTTCTCCTCGTTCCCTCCACCTCCGACACATATATCCTCTTGGTCAATCTTTCCTCACTCATTCTCTCCATGTGCCCAAACCATTTCAAAACATCCTCTTCTGCTCTCTCAACCACGCTCTTTTTATTTCCATACATCTCTCTTACCCTTACATTACTTACTCGATCAAACCACCTCACACCACACATTGTCCTCAAACATCTCATTTCCAGCACATCCACCCCCTGCGAACAACTCCATCCATAGCCCACGCCTCGCAACCATACAACATTGTTGGAACCACTATTCCTTCAAACATACCCATTTTTGCTTTCCGAGATAATGTTCTCGACTTCCACACATTCTTCAAGGCTCCCAGGATTTTCGCCCCCTCCCCCACCCTATGATTCACTTCCGCTTCCATGGTTCCATCCGCTGCCAGATCCACTCCCAGATATCTAAAACACTTTACTTCCTCCAGTATATATGTGTGTGTGTATATATATATATATATATATATATATATATATATATATATATATATATATATATATATATATATATACCTTCAAGTGATCATAGATTCCTGGCTCACGCCCCCGGCCTGCCGTACTTCAGAAGCTGTGAAAGACATATCTTCATATATTCCAAGGGGATTCCTTAATCGCCTCTTGGGACACCTTTGTCACCGGCTTTTTAAAGAAAAACACTGATGAACGTCAGGCACCACAGGGGCGCGGGGGAGGAGTGTCCTATGAACAGGTGTACACGAATTGATGATAGGGAGAGAAGGTTTTAGTCCTCTTCCTGACGCTACCTCGCCGAGGCGGGAAAAAGCGAACAAGAATGAAAGAAAAATTATATATATGACCCAGGACCTTGTCACACACACACACACACACACAACACAACACACGTGGGAGACCACCTCCTACAGGACCATTTATCTCGGTATATCCAGCGCATCAGGAATCGTATCCTCGCACCAGCCCGCTGCGCCATCCACCTCCTGATCTCTCGCAGGAAAGACCTCCCTCCCTCCCTTCCTTCCTTCCTTCTTCCCTCCCTTCCTTCTTCCCTCCCTTCCCCTCCCTCCCTCCCTTCCTTCCTTCCTCCCTCCCTCCCCTCCCTCCCTCCCTTCCTTCCTTCCTCCCTCCCTCCCCTCCCTCTCTCCCTTCCTTCCTCCCTCCCTCCCCTCCCTCTCTCCCTTCCTTCCTCCCTCCCTCCCCTCCCTCTCTCCATTCCTCCCTCCCTCCCTCCCCTCCTCCCTCCCTCCCCCTCCCTCTCTCCCTTCCCCTCCCTCCCTTCCTTCCTCCCTCCCTCCCCCTCCCTCTCTCCATTCCTTCCTCCCTCCCTCCCCCTCTCCCTTCCTCCCTCCCTTCCCCTCCCTCTCTCCCTTCCTTCCTTCCCTTCCCTCCCTCCCCTCTCTCCCTCCCCTCTCTTCCTCCCTCCTGCAGGCTACTGGGAGTTCCTCGAGGAGACACTATTTCCTTGCCCACTTCCTGACATCAATCTAGAGGTCGTGAGCCGTGGTCGTCTAGGTTCAAGATATGAGAGTGTCCCCCTGCAAGGGGTCGGTGGGTGAGGTGATCTCAAAGAAAATGTATTGCAAATAGGAAGATTCGCGAGAGAAATTCATGGAAAACAAAATTAATTAAAAGAATCGTTTACTTATGAAATTGTGAAGAAAAATTACATAAGAAGCGAGTTAGATTCTGGTGTTGTTATGGTAGATTTAAAACTTGTACATTTACCCCGTGTGAATATTTGATTTACGTCAACACACACACACACACACATACCAACTCACGCGATGACCTTGGAACTCGCTCAAAAGAAAACGAGATCTTACGGAGATAAAAACGGAACATAAAGAATATCCTGACAAGTGGTTTGAAAATTGGAATCAGAAACTTTAGAGGAATGCTGGAATCTATGAACAGATTTCCTTGAAATGCGACAGACTTTTGTTTTTTTAACTCTTTCTCCTCGTTTTGAATACTGTTTATAAAAATAAAAGCCTCCTATGTATACTTTTTCATTCATTTCTAATCATATCTTTTTCCCCTTCAGTCATTTGTGACACTATCCTCCCTACTGTCATTTGTGACACTATCCTACCTTCAGTCATTTGTGATACTATCCTTCCTACTGTTCTTTACACTATCCCCTATCCCATTACCGACATGTTTTATACTGTCTATATCACTATCCACTGCACTGTCATCACTCACTGTCACTTTCATTATCACTATCCTTCCTTCCTTCCTACCCCGTAATCTTGACACTAGCATAGTTCTCCCTCATAGCATCCTAACCAGCAGTTTAGTCATTTACCAGTTGTTGTAATTACCCTCAAGTCCCCACCATGTATCCCATCTCTTCTCTTTTTCTTTCAACCAACTCTCTCTCTCTCTCTCTCTCTCTCTCTCTCTCTCTCTCTCTCTCTCTCTCTCTCTCTCTCTCTCTCTCTCTGTATAGCTTCTGTTCCATACCTTACCTACCATCCATCTTCTCTCTCTCTCTCTCTCTCTCTCTCTCTCTCTCTCTCTCTCTCTCTCTCTCTCTCTCTCTCTCTCTCTCTCTCTCTCTCTCTCTCTCCTGTCCCATCCCTTCACACAGCCCTCCCTCGCTGACCTATACTTGCAAGAGACAACAAAGGCAGGAATTTCTCCACCCCCCCCCCCCCCACCCCCCCCTCACCCTCGGTGAACTTTGCCCAAGAAGAAAACGGAAAGAAAACTTAAGACGTCGTGGAGGATGGTTGCAGGAGAGGGCGAGTTGGTATGCCGACACCGGGAGGGGCTACAGCATCGTCTGGGGAGCCATGGAGGGACGGAGGGAGGGAGGAGCGGTGGGAGGCGAGGATGGGGAGAGAGGCAGGCAGGGATGAGGAGGAGGAGGAGGAGGAGGAGGAGGAAGAGCGGTGGGAGGCGAGGATGGGGGGAGAGGCAGGCAGGGATGAGGAGGAGGAGGAGGAGGAAGAGCGGTGGGAGGCGAGGATGGGGGGAGAGGCAGGCAGGGATGAGGAGGAGAAGGAGAAGGAGGAGGAAGAGCGGTGGGAGGCGAGGATGGGAAGAGAGGCAGGCAGGGATGAGGAGGAGGAGGAGGAGGAGGAGGAAGAGCGGTGGGAGGAGAGGATGGGGGGAGAGGCAGGCAGGGATGAGGAGGAGAAGGAGAAGGAGGAGGAAGAGCGGTGGGAGGCGAGGATGGGAAGAGAGGCAGGCAGGGATGAGGATGAGGAGGAGAAGGAGAAGGAAGAGCGGTGGGAGGCGAGGATGGGAAGAGAGGCAGGCAGGGATGAGGATGAGGAGGAGGAGGAGGAGGAGGAGGAGGAAGAAGAGCGGTGGGAGGCGAGGATGGGGAGAGAGGCAGGCAGGGATGAGGATGAGGAGGAGGAGGAGGAGGAGGAGGAGGAGGAGGAAGAGCGGTGGGAGGCGAGGATGGGAAGAGAGGCAGGCAGGGATGAGGATGAGGAGGAGAAGGAGAAGGAGGAGGAAGAGCGGTGGGAGGCGAGGATGGGAAGAGAGGCAGGCAGGGATGAGGATGAGGAGGAGGAGGAGGAGGAAGAACGGTGGGAGGCGAGGATGGGGAGAGAGGCAGGCAGGGATGAGGATGAGGAGGAGGAGGAAGAGCGGTGGGAGGCGAGGATGGGGAGAGAGGCAGGCAGGGATGAGGATGAGGAGGAGAAGGAGGAGGGAGAGCGGTGGGAGGCGAGGATGGGAAGAGAGGCAGGCAAGGATGAGGATGAGGAGGAGAAGGAGGATGAGGAGGAGGAGGAAGAGCGGTGGGAGGCGACGATGGGGGGGAGAGGCAGGCAGGGATGAGGAGGAGGAGGAGGCAGACAGACCCCTAGGGAGGGAAGGCGGAGGTGGTACAGAGGGGAGGCGGGCAGAGAAGACTGAAACTGAGGTGACCAGAGACGTGTGCACATCACAGAAGCTCTAGATATCACGGGAAATCTATATAGATACAGATGACTGATCAAAATTATCTCATGACACTTTCAATAAGGGCTATGGAACAAACAAAAATCAATTCAGTTACAACATAAACGACAAAATCTTAGTGCAAGTCAAAGTAATCATATGTCTAATTCTTATATGTAATTACTAAAAGCATGAAGATTATCTTTGACACAAAATTACATTATAGTGGGGGAAAATTAAGGACAAAATATCTACAAAAATCTGTTTGAGATCTAATGTTACTCAGGGACAGACGTTCTGCAACAAACGACTGACGGATACACGAGGGACTGGCCAACTGCTGGATGGAGCAGTGGTACGACGGTACGACCCTTGAGTACAGTGGCACAACGGTACGACCCTTGAGCACAGTGGTACGACGGTACGACCCTTGAGTACAGTGGTACGACGGTACGACCCTTGAGTACAGTAGTACGACGGTACGACCCTTGAGTACAGTAGTACGACGGTACGACCCTTGAGCACAGTAGTACGACGGTACGACCCTTGAGTACAGTGGTACGACGGTACGACCCTTGAGTACAGTGGTACGACGGTACGACCCTTGAGTACAGTGGTACGACGGTACGACCCCTGAGTACAGTGGTACGACGGTACGACCCTTGAGTACAGTAGTACGACGGTACGACCATTGAGTACAGTGGTACGACGGTACGACCCTTGAGTACAGTGGTACGACGGTACGACCCTTGAGTACAGTGGTACGACGGTACGACCCTTGAGTACAGTGGTACGACGGTACGACCCTTGAGTACAGTAGTACGACGGTACGACCCTTGAGTACAGTAGTACGGCGGTAGGAGCCATGATGGACCAGGTATGGAGGCTGGATCCATGCACACGACCAAGACAAGAGATGGGTTGACCTCCCCCACCCCCAAGCAGAAGATACCTGACGGAGAACGAGTCAGGTGGAGGGGGAATGGGAACGAGTCAGGTGGAGGGGGATGGGAGCAAGTCAGGTGGAGGGGGAATGGGAACAAGTCAGGTGGAGGGGGAATGGGAACGAGTCAGGTGGAGGGGGAATGGGAACGAGTCAGGTGGAGGGGGAATGGGAACGAGTCAGGTGGAGGGAGAATGGGAACGAGTCAGGTGGAGGGGGGATGGGAGCAAGTCAGGTGGAGGGGGAATGGGAACGAGTCAGGTGGAGGGGGAATGGGAACGAGTCAGGTGGAGGGAGAATGGGAACGAGTCAGGTGGAGGGGGATGGGAGCAAGTCAGGTGGAGGGAGAATGGGAACGAGTCAGGTGGAGGGGGGATGGGAGCAAGTCAGGTGGAGGGGGAATGGGAACGAGTCAGGTGGAGGGAGAATGGGAACGAGTCAGGTGGAGGGGGAATGGGAACGAGTCAGGTGGAGGGGGATGGGAGCAAGTCAGGTGGAGGGAGAATGGGAACGAGTCAGGTGGAGGGGGGATGGGAGCAAGTCAGGTGGAGGGGGAATGGGAACGAGTCAGGTGGAGGGAGAATGGGAACGAGTCAGGTGGAGGGAGAATGGGAACGAGTCAGGTGGAGGGAGAATGGGAACGAGTCAGGTGGAGGGAGAATGGGAACGAGTCAGGTGGAGGGGGATGGGAACGAGTCAGGTGGAGGGGGGATGGGAACGAGTCAAGTCCCAGGAGGGAGATGGGATGATTTACAGGAGACGAGGAAGAAGTTGTGATGAAGGCTGAGGGACGAAGCCAAGACTAGACTCTCTAGGGAAGTTCCATCACTGCCCTGTGAACCACCCCGAGCATCTGGAGGGGATGATTCATCACCGGAGACAACCCACCACTATCTTCTACCAGGATCGTCCTACTTGGTAGACGTCAGGGATAACCCCAGGGATAAGTGTACTTTAAGTGGACTTTAAACGCAGGTGATCAGGTGGTAAAGTTGTACAATTGGTTTTAAGTGTTAATAAAATCTATGTCATCGATTGGCGACGAGCTCCGAATCCTTTTGAAATTCGAATTGGAAATTAGATATTTTTTCTTTGTCAAATGGAAGGTAAGAAGGTGCTCCCCTCGTGCCATGTTAAGCCAACTCGACGACCGCTACCTCACACACCCATGCTGCTCGTGTCAACCCACCTCCATCATATACACCTCATCCCAACATCCACACACACACACACACACACACACACACACACACCCGACACCTGGATACGACGTCGCCCCTCCCAAATACCCCCGACACTGACCTCCTCACACCTGCACCCTCCACAGCTACACCCATGCCTCATCCCCACACTGACACACGCAGAGGGAGGCGCTACCTGGGGTTATATATAACGCTTGTACCCAGAGGTTCCATGTCTACCTCAGCGACGGATGTTCGTGCTGACCCAGGGTGATGCGAGTGTTTTAGGGTGAGGAGGAAAAACAATCAGGGTGACCTTAGTCTATCAGGGTGAGGGAGAAAAGGGCAGTCAGGGTATGACAGTCAGGGGTGACCCGTAGCGTGTCTCAGCGGAGAGGGAGAAAGTCAGACACAAGAAAGCCACCGAAATCAAGAGAGCTGCGTTACACCGAGAAGCTGGAGGTCATTAATTTGTCCACCGTGGATGAGAGGAGAGTAAGAGGAGACTCTGGATCACAGACTCTGAGTTTTCGTACCAGTTTAATGACGTCGACAGAGACAGACCAACCGAGCCATGGCGAGGAAGTAAGCTGAATGACGAGGTAGAAATATAGAGAGAGAGATGCTTTTTATAATACGAGAATTGTGGATGATCGGAATACATTCAGAGACAAGTATAATTACATTAGAAGAGCTGTATGATGGTAGGATATATTCTTGTGATGGGAAGGGCCCACCACGAGTGTAAAACTCCCTCCCCGTACAGTACGGATGGATCATCACACACATACACACACACAGGGTGGTGGTGGGTACAGTGCACGACTTGCCAGCGCCTCTACCACTAGTCCACACACGGTACGTTGTGATGGTGGCGTGTGGTTGGTACCCGGTGCCTCTACCACCGCTGCTCCTCACACCGCCCCCCACCACCTCCAGCTTTTGAGGGTCATAAGTGTCGGGAGGAGTCACTCTGGAAATTGGGCAACACACTGTATTTCACGGCCGGGGTCATGGGGATTTCCGAAAGGACTGATGCCTCTTTTCTTTTTTTTTTTTCTTTGTCTAAAAGTGTGATTTCGCACCCGAACATTCTCGGAACACTTGCAGAGCACATTCCTTGTCCCCCCCAAACGACCATAAATGGATCTCATTGGATTCGAATGCACGCGCTCGATAACCCCCGAAACTGCGAGCACCTCAGTGCACACATGCAGTGCGTCCAGGCGCCAAGAGCAATATACAGGCTTCTGGTATAGAAATAAACAGTAGCTTCCTCGCGTCGCGTCACCTACAGGAGGCAGCAGAGTCAGCGTCTGCTTCTACTTATAGGTTACCCCCCAGCTGAATGACGCTCAGGTAAAATAATACGAAAATTAGGTCACCTATGCATCAGCTGTGGACGCAAGACAGGCCACACGAGTCTATCTTGGATTTGTGCCAGCGATCAGAGCCATTTTGTACCGACGGACGGATATGTTTTTAAACATACGACCAGCGACACAGCAACGGGCTTCGTTGTCCTTCCGCTCCCCTGACGTGTCTGGGAGACCCGTCCACACCATAGTGGTGGAGAGGAAAACACGTGGCTTTCAGTGAACAAACACCCGCTGGACTCCAGGCTGGCCAGGACGTGATCAGCCACGCCTGAACACACTTTTCTTACCTCGCTCACCTTTCCAATTTCTTGCTCGGGGTGACATGACGTCGATGTGAACCGACTCGACTTTTCTTCTCCTACAGGCCAACTGCACTCTGGTGACTCTGTATCACTTTTTTTCCCCCCTCTGAGTGGTCGGTGCTGGCAACCACCTCACTGCCTCCGCCCCAGGTGAGACTTCCTCTGACGCAGACGAGGGAAAAGTGTCTCGTCTACAACTGACGCGGAGAGAGAGCGCAGGGTGGACAGACACTCCAAGACCTAAAGGATTCCTCTGCATCACTCGCTACTTGGGCAAACCTCACGACTCCCTTGAATCAGGGGGGACAAGATAACTTCCTCCTCCTCCTCCTCTATACTAACTCCTGGTATATAACACTGGGTCGTTTCACAGGAAGAGTGTGTCTGCCCTCACCCTCAGTGTGTGTATGCCCTCACCCTCAGAGTGTGTCTTCCCTCACCCTCAGTGTGTCTCTGCCCTCACCCTCAGAGTGTGTCTTCCCTCACCCTCAGAGTGCGTCTGCCCTCACCCTCAGAGTTTGTCTGCCCTCACCCTCAGTGTGTGTCTGCCCTCACCCTCAGAGTGTGTCTTCCCTCACCCTCAGAGTGTGTCTGCCCTCACCCTCAGAGTGTGTCTTCCCTCACCCTCAGTGTGTGTCTTCCCTCACCCTCAGAGTGTGTCTTCCCTCACCCTCAGTGGGTGTCTGCCCTCACCCTCAGTGTGAGTCTTCCCTCACCCTCAGTGTGTGTCTTCCCTCACCCTCAGAGTGTGTCTTCCCTCACCCTCAGAGTGTGTCTTCCCTCACCCTCAGTTTGCGTCTTCCCTCACCCTCAGAGTGTGTCTGCCCTCACCCTCAGAGTGTGTCTTCCCTCACCCTCAGAGTGTGTCTTCCCTCACCCTCAGTATGCGTCTTCCCTCACCCTCAGTTTGCGTCTTCCCTCACCCTCAGAGTGTGTCTGCCCTCACCCTCAGAGTGTGTCTGCCCTCACCCTCAGAGTGTGTCTGCCCTCACCCTCAGAGTGTGTCTGCCCTCACCCTCAGAGTGTGTCTGCCCTCACCCTCAGTGTGTGTCTACCCTCACCCTCAGTGTGTGTCTACCCTCACCCTCAGAGTGTCTTTTCCCTCACCCTCAGAGTGTGTCTTCCCTCACCCTCAGAGTGTGTCTTCCCTCACCCTCAGAGTGTGTCTTCCCTCACCCTCAGAGTGTGTCTTCCCTCACCCTCAGAGTGTGTCTTCCCTCACCCTCAGAGTGTGTCTTCCCTCACCCTCAGAGTGTGTCTTCCCTCACCCTCAGAGTGTGTCTTCCCTCACCCTCAGAGTGTGTCTTCCCTCACCCTCAGAGAGTGTCTTCCCTCACCCTCAGAGTGTGTCTGCCCTCACCCTCAGTGTGTGTCTGCCCTTACCCTCAGAGTGCGTCTTCCCTCACCCTCAGAGTGTGTCTTCCCTCACCCTCAGAGTGTGTCTTCCCTCACCCTCAGAGTGTGTCTTCCCTCACCCTCAGTGTGTGTCTGCCCTCACCCTCAGAGAGTGTCTTCCCTCACCCTCAGAGTGTGTCTGCCCTCACCCTCAGTGTGTGTCTACCCTCACCCTCAGTGTGTGTCTGCCCTCACCCTCAGAGAGTGTCTTCCCTCACCCTCAGAGTGTGTCTTCCCTCACCCTCAGAGTGTGTCTTCCCTCACCCTCAGAGTGTGTCTTCCCTCACCCTCAGAGTGTGTCTTCCCTCACCCTCAGAGTGTGTCTTCCCTCACCCTCAGAGAGTGTCTTCCCTCACCCTCAGAGTGTGTCTGCCCTCACCCTCAGTGTGTGTCTGCCCTCACCCTCAGAGTGTGTCTGCCCTCACCCTCAGTGTGTGTCTTCCCTCACCCTCAGCGTGATTTTCTTCATTCACAAATCAATGAACGGCACATATCTTCTTACGAGGCGAGGATACGTATTGCTGCGGTCCATCTGCACCTCACCTCAGAAAGCCACTGGAATATCCGTATTCTGTAACCATAGTCCTCACATGAAGATGCGTTTAGCTTCTTCTGATGGTCGTGTTCTGTATCTATATTCCTCACATAGGATGCGCCTGGCTTCCTCTTCCAGACTGTGTTCTGTACCGACATTTCTCACATGGGATGTACAGTGTCTTCACTACGACTGAGAGTGTTGTCTGACCACATTCTAATCTCCCTGACCCACATTTCTTGCCTCGTTGGGACACCTGGTGACATCTCCTGGTGTGCTTTGTCTTCTCGGTCTCGAACTTCAGCCCAACTCGGACACTTCTGAAACACGTATGCATAGGAATTTCCATGTCAGGGGGACCCCAGGGTTAAGAACGTGGCCCTTGAAGGGGACCATTGCGAACCATCGTTCATTCATCGGTAACAAAGTGTTGGTGTCCCAGACTTGCTCCTGACCTGTCGAGTACCAAAACAGACTTTCTGTCCACGAATTTCCCCTCAAAAATGCCGGAGGCTACGAGGGGTCAAGTTTTCTCTGGATACTTGATGTACAGACGTTCCCTCAGCTTAAAGTGACCAAGGAGGGATCAAAAGTGAAGTCTGAACATCGTCAACATCCCCTCACAAGCAAAACACGAACCTTGCTTCCTCTCACTACAATGTTTGTGGTAAAGAGAAATAGGTTACGTCTTGGAAAGTAGATGAGAAATTATAATACATTTGCGTCATGACAACTACATCATGACAACTGTGTCATGATGACAACTGTATCATGATAACTATCATGATAACTGTATCATGATAACTGTATCATGATGACAACCGTGTCATGATGACAACTGTATCATGATGACAACTGTATCATGATGACAACTGTATCATGATGACAACTGTATCATGATGACAACTGTATCATGATGACAACTGTATCATGATGACAACTGTATCATGATGACAACCGTGTCATGATGACAACTGTATCATGATGACAACTGTATCATGATGACAACTGTATCATGATGACAACTGTATCATGATGACAACAGTGTCATGATGACAACTGTATCATGATGACAACTGTATCATGATGACAACTGTATCATGATGACAACAGTGTCATGATGACAACTGTATCATGATGACAACTGTGTCATGATGACAACTGTATCATGATGACAACTGTATCATGATGACAACTGTATCATGATGACAACTGTATCATGATGACAACTGTATCATGATGACAACTGTATCATGATGACAACTGTATCATGATGACAACTGTATCATGGCATTATCCCCGAGTTGTTGACCTTCGAGTACAGTTTGTGTCCAGACTCTCTCCTTGATTACGTTACCAAGTTTCCCCCCATGGCTTTCCCGAGCATAACAATTGCCCTGGACATAGCACCACATCATGTGTCACCTTCGGGAGAGGAGGTAGTACCACACTCACTGGTTCTTAAGATCCCCATGAAAACAGATACAAGTACAGTACTTAATCTAAATCCCTCTTGGGGCAAGACATCCACAGAGATCTTCCAGACGCCAACAGACACACGATTTCTCCTCCGTTCTTATTTCTAAATGGTCTCTCTGAATACGTTCATTAGGGGGTTACGGTAATTGAACCTCAATCAAATAGATTTTTTTTCATTTTTTGTTCACAAGGACATTGTTAACACATTCCTTGTTAAAGATGTCTTTGGACTTCTTGTCGTTCACAAGGACACTCACCACATTCCATGTTCAAGATGTCTGCGGACGTGTCTCGGTGCGTCAGACGATGCAAAATCACCGTAAGATCTTTTGACTCGTATACAATCCTTTTAATACTCTGAGAGTACGAGGTCTTCCCCAGAACCCAGGAGTTAAAGTCTTTATGGTTGGAGGAGCATCATCGCTGCCTCTCAGAAACACCTCTCTCTCTCTCTCTCTCTCTCTCTCTCTCTCTCTCTCTCTCTCTCTCTCTCTCTCTCTCTCTCTCTCTCTCTCTCTCTCTCTCTCTCTCTCTCTCTCTCTCTCACACACACACACACACACACACACACACACACACACCGACACACACATACACACACACACACACACGTCTTGTCAACCAGAGTTCTTGATGCCGTAGTAAAACGAGCCTTCAGCAAGAAGTTACGTTATCCTGTTCTAGTCAGAGAGAGAGAGAGAGAGAGAGAGAGAGAGAGAGAGAGAGAGAGAGAGAGAGAGAGAGAGAGAGAGAGACGAAGTCTCCCCCCTTGGCAGAAATTTTCTGGCTCAATCACCCAGCTTAGAGACACTGGTGGAGTACAGAGGGTGAGGAGGCGCCAGGGGAAGAACCGAAGACATCCTCAGGGACTGACAAAGGGCTCTCCGTATCACATGGGAACACCTGATGGAGATCAGAGTCTCACTACGAGTGTGACTTAACCCGAGTCTTGGTACTGGTGGAGGCCACAGTCTTTAAATGGATACATGGCAATCGGTGTCACGAAGGAGCTGCTGGTGGCACTGTGGGAAATACATCATCATACCAATGTACCGGAAAATCCATCATTGGGCCTGACAACCCCAGGAAAATTAATATAATCACAATGAATCGATCACACAGCCCGTCTCATCGAACCTTCCCTACCCAAGGGTAATCTAGAAACCTAATGGAATACGACTGAACCATTGGCAGGGACGGGTCTGTCTGTCTGTGTCTGTCTGTCGTCCCTTGCCCTTTAAGACAGAGGCCCTTTAAGACAGACGCCGCAGGATCAAGGGGGCTGGAAGGCTGGACTTAGCACAGGGCGAGTAATTACCGAGAGGCGATAAATAACTGATAATGGATGGTTCATAAGCCAAAAAGATAACACTTTCAGGAGGTCTTACACGCGTGGCTGTCCGAACGCTCACCAATAACCAGAAGTTATCGGTCGTGTGTAAAGTGAAGCTATATTTTTATAGTCCGGAAAATCAAGTGAAATTGGGTTTACTTGGGAAACAGATGGTGTGGGATATTTCATATATATATATATTTTTTTTTTTTTTATACTTTGTCGCTGTCTCCCGCGTTTGCAAGGTAGCGCAAGGAAACAGACGAAAGAAATGGCCCAACCCACCCCCATACACATGTATATACATACGTCCACACACGCAAATATACATACCTACACAGCTTTCCATGGTTTACCCCAGACGCTTCACATGCCTTGATTCAATCCACTGACAGCACGTCAACCCCGGTATACCACATCGCTCCAATTCACTCTATTCCTTGCCCTCCTTTCACCCTCCTGCATGTTCAGGCCCCGATCACACAAAATCTTTTTCACTCCATCTTTCCACCTCCAATTTGGTCTCCCTCTTCTCCTTGCTCCCTCCACCTCCGACACATATATCCTCTTGGTCAATCTTTCCTCACTCATCCTCTCCATGTGCCCAAACCACTTCAAAACACCCTCTTCTGCTCTCTCAACCACGCTCTTTTTATTTCCACATATCTCTCTTACCCTTACGTTACTCACTCGATCAAACCACCTCACACCACACATTGTCCTCAAACATCTCATTTCCAGCACATCCATCCTCCTGCGCACAACTCTATCCATAGCCCACGCCTCATATATATATATATATATATATATATATATATATATATATATATATATATATATATATATATATATATATAAACAAATTCCATATGAACGCGCACTTTCATAGAATATACCAACTTCATACAGCCAGGATCGAACCCGGGACCCCTTGTGTGGCAGGCGGGAGCGCTACCGCACATCACTTGATTTTTTCATAATAGGAAAAGTGAGGTATCTGTCAAAGTCACACACAGCCGGTAAGCTCAGGTTAGTGGCACCCATTCGTATGGGAACGTGTACAGAAGAAAGACTGTGTGAGGGTACACGAGATCACTAAACACCTAAACACAGGAAGAATATCAAGACATGGAGGGTTGTACACGTGTGGCATGACATCCTCTTGTCCCAATGATAATCTGTACACCCTCACGTGACCTACGAACACGACTGCACCACCGCCAGTCAGTACCAAACATCTCCACCATCACCCTCTACTACCACAATCACCACCACAATCCTCTACTGCCACAATCCTCACCAATACTGCCACAATCTTCGCCATCATCTACAGTACCACAATCCTTACCACCATCACCTCTACGACCACAATCCTCACCACCATCATCAACTTTACGACCACAGTCCTCACCACCACCAATGGCCACACGGAAGCGTGTCTCTGTGTGGCAGACCTGTTGCTTCCTTGTCAACACAGAGAGAGGGATGAATTATGGTACAGACTCACACTCTCTCTCTCTCTCTCTCTCTCTCTCTCTCTCTCTCTCTCTCTCTCTCTCTCTCTCTCTCTCTCTCTCTCTCTCTCTCTCTCTCTCTCTCACCACGCCTAATGAGAAACTAAAGATCATGACAGCGTCAGACTCATCAGCCGTGATCACAATGTTTCGCCAGTGTCGAGAGGGGGTGGATGTCTGTCGGCGTCCGGGAGACCAGTGTGGTAGGTCGCTAAGATCGCTGGTGGTGTGTGGTAGACGGCGAGAGGCAGCTAGGGTGGTAGAGTGGGTGGTGAGAACCGCAATAGCAACCGTATAAAGAGGGGTTTCATTTTGGAGGGATGATAGTGTTTAAAAGCCTGCCAGAACCGTCATCACTGCATGTCCTCCAAGACCTCAACATGTTCATGGTCTCTCGATATTTTAGGGAGGGTCTCTCTCACCCTCCAGTCAGCCGGTCCTCTGCCCCTCTGAGAGATGATCCTCCTTGCCACCATGAACTCTCAGAAGACTGCTTTACCCTTGTTGTCGGTGTGGTGGGCGAGGGATGAGGTCGAGGCTCCGTCTCTCTCTCCCCCAACTCATATTACCCAAGAGTAATTACCTAACGGGTCTATGAATGATGCAACAGATTCAGGGGCTTGGCAACGGCGTCTACCCCAGCAGCAGAAGGGAGCCAAATGAAAGACGATTAACCGTCTACAAAATCCCGGTGGAAGTGGACAGAAATAGCCAGAGGCGGTCCCAGGCACCGCACACCGTGTATCCGGGCCTGTAAAACAACCGCGGCAACACACGGCGGTTGCTGCCGGGGAAACCCGTGGGTGGTCAGCGGAAGACGTGGCTGCCGGAAGCCCCCTAGAGACGGTAATGAGCGCGGGGGCGGCCGCTGAGGGGAAGAGCCGACAAAAAGGGATGCTGGCGGGAGGGAGGCGAAAGGTCTTCCTGTGGACGGGGGTCCTGTGGTGTGTCACCAGCCTCCACCCAGACCCGACTGGCATAGCTTAAAATGTTCACACTCAGGCAACGCTGCGTCTCCCAGTGTGACGGTCACTTAGTCCATGGAAGTATTTACTCGAGACGTAAATAACAACCCAAAAATAACCAGAACCAAATCGCAAACATACACCAATTATCAAAAAAAAAGTATCTTCAATCAGGAAGTTCTACACAAAAAAACCCAAAAAAATTGGAAGACGCTTATCTTCTGTACATAAACTTTCTACCTCATTAGGAACTCCATATGTGGAACTCCTTTCATAAATAGATGTATATCATCATCATCAGCATTTCCCTCAGCCAGCAGAGCGAAAAGTTTGAGTTAGTTACCAGTGACACAGATAACCCAGGAGCGTGGAACACGGAAACCACGGACCCTGGTCAAAAGCCTTCGGTGTATACAAAATCTACCACACACGCTCTCTACAAAGGTTCTCACAGACGGTATACTGTCTTAACTGGTCCAACAACCACTCACGCCTGCCTGCCTGTCTATCTCTCGAACTGACGAACCTCATCTTTTAAAACTATCCTGGAGGTGGCGTGCCCGTCAGTTAGAGTGTGACGTGTGATATCTATAGATAACGAAATATCAGCCTAAAAGATGATGGTAGTGTAAGACATCCCCGTCTGGTTTGTGGTTAAGCGCTGGATGGCAGAGAGGTTTCGTCTCGGAAGCGAGAGGCTGTGGAAATCCTTCCCTGCTGCATCAATTATCTAAAAGGGGACACAGACACAAGATGTCAAACGAGGACTTTCCCCCGAAGGCTGAAAAGAAGAGCAGGAAAAAAAGGAAAAAAGACTGGTGATTGGGAATACCTGGTTTGAAAAGAGAGATGTACATAGATATGCGTATGCGAGTAGGAGAGATGATAAAGGGGCATTATCATATTGCATACTGATTGGCTAGCGTGTAAGAGACGTAGGAGAGATGATCAAAGGGCATTATCATATTGCATACTGATTGGCTAGCGTGTAAGAGACTTTCAGATGTTTATGTGCTGAGAGGGGCAACTGGTGGGGTGTCTGATCATCTTGTGGAGGCGAAGGTTTGTAGAGGTTTTCAAAAGAGAGATGATGTCGGGGAGAAGAGAGCGGTGAGAAAGGGTGAGCTTAGAAAGGAAACTTTTGTGAAGAAATACCAGGAGAGACTAAGTGTAGAATGGCAAATGTGAGAGTAAATGACGAGAGGGGAGTGGGAGATTGAAAAGGTTAGTGAGTAGTGGGATGAAGAAGTAAAGTTGTTGGTGAAGGAAAAGAGGCGTTTGGACGGTACTTACAAGGAAGGAGTGCAGATGCCTAGGAGATGTACAAGAGAAGGCGGCGGGAGATCGAGAGAAAGGTGCAGAGGTAAAAAAAGGGGGCAGATGAGACTTGAGTTGAGAGTGTATAATCAAACTTTGGGGAGGATAAATAGATGTTTTAGAAGGAGGTAAATGGCGTGCGTGGGACAAGAGAACAAATGGTAAATCCGAGAAGGGGGCAAGTGATGACAGGTAGTGGAGTGAGGAGGAGATGAGTGATGTGTCTTGATGTGGGGTGTTTTGGTCGGGGTGGGGGTGCGAAGTGAGAGTGTCAGGACGAGTGGTTTAGTGGAAAGAGAAGAGGTGATGAAAGCCTTACACAAGATGAAATCCAGCAAGGCGACGGAAGTGGATGGTACTGCAGTTGAATTTATTAAGAAAGGGGATGACTCTTTTTGACTGGTTGGTAAGGATATTCAATGTATGTATGGGTCGTGGTGAGGTGCCTGAAGACTGAAGGAATGCATGTACAATGCCACTGCACAAAGGCAAAGGTGATAAAACTGAGTGTTCTGACGACAGAGGCATTAAGTTTGTTGGGTATTCCTGGAAAGTTGTACGAGGGGAGGTAGTGATTGAGAGGGTGAAGGCATGTACAGAGCATCAGACTGGAGAAGAGCAGTGTGGTTTTAGAAGTGGTGAAGCATGTGTGGATCAGGTGTTTGCTTTGAAGACTGTGTGTGAGAAATACTTAGAAAACAGGTGGATTTGTATGTGGCATTTATGGATCTGGAGAAGGCATAAGATAGGGTAGATAGAGATGCTTGTGGAAGGTATTAAGATATGGTGTGGGAGGTAAGTTTCTAGAAGCAGTGAGAAGTTTTCATCAAGGGTGTAAGGCGTGTGTACGAGTAAGAAGAGAGGAGAGTGATTGGTTCCCAGTGAATGTCGGTCTGCGGCAGGGGTATTTGACGTGTCCATGGTTGTTTGATTTGTTTGTGGATGGGGTGGTTTGGGAGGTAAAGGCAAGAGTGTTGGAGAAAGGGGCAAGTATGAAGTCTGTTAAGGATATGAGAGCTTGGTAAGGGAGTCCTTTGTTTGCCGATGATACAGCGCTGGTGGCTGATTCGAAAGGGAAACTGCAGAGGTTGGCGACAGTTAGGAAAAGTGTGTGAAAGGAGAAGGTTGGGAGTGAATGCGAAGATCAAAGTTATTAGGTTTCGTCTGTTTCCTTGCGCTACCTCGCTAACGCGGGAGACAGCGACAAAGTATAATGAAATAATATGTATATAAAACATCATTCGATTCTTTGTTTTTGTATATTTCTACGTTTCTCTGTTCAACCCTCGCCGCAGCAGTCGGTTCACAGTCAATCTAGCTGTTCATCCTCCCCTCGGGGACGGATCGATACACTGACAGGTGGCCTTACCATAAGTCGAAACGTCTGGAATAAAGATGCTGTTCACTGGTGATCACCAGCGAACGAGAGAAGAGAGAGAGAGAGAGAGAGAGAGAGAGAGAGAGAGAGAGAGAGAGAGAGAGAGAGAGAGAGAGAGAGAGAGAGAGAGTGTCGATGGAGGGATATCACAGCAGGAGGAGGAGGAGGAGGAAGGGGTCGTCCTCCTCTTTACATCGCCTTGAAAATAAAGATGGCACCATCCTGCCAGGTGGATGATATAAGACGCGTCATGGTAGAAGCCTTGCACAGGCCCACTTAGCTGTCCCTCCACTTTGTCAGCTGGACTGGTTTGGGAGGGGGGGGGCGGAGGTGATAGACTGGAGAGGAAGAAGAAGAAGAAAGAGGAGGAGGAGGAGGATTAGAAGGATTAGGAAGAGGAAAAATGGAAAGTGGGAGGATATGATTCAAGGGGAGATAGTAGGGGTGGAGAGTGTGCAAATCTTTATCACCCAAGACAGTGGGAGGATATGATTCAAGGGGAGACAGTTGGGGTTGGCGAGTGTACAGACCCTTGTCTCCATCACCGAGGACAGTGGGACAACAAGGACTCAAAGCTTAAAAAAGACGACATGAATCCTGTCGAAGGAAACGCTTTGCTTTACAAGAACGGGTGGTACAGAGTACACGAACGATGTTACTGTGTGCTTTTCGTGAGGGGGGGAGGCGGGCGGCGGGGGGAGACACAGACAAGACGAACGAGCGGCCATGAGAGGAAAAACTGGTGGAGATTGAAGGGAAGAGAATACAATCGCGTCACGAGGAATTCACCAAAAGGATTCGGGTTAGGAAGAGCCAGAGACAAATATAGGCCGTAGATCGTTGTCAGAGACACACAGATGCAGACCTCTGGCCAGTCACAGAGGAGGAGGCTCAAAACACAGGGCTAAGGGAGAACGATGAAGAGAAGTGCATGTAGATCGCTGGAGACAGACCACAGAAACAGAAGAAAGGGAGATATGAGAGAGAGAGAGAGAGAGAGAGAGAGAGAGAGAGAGAGAGAGAGAGAGAGAGAGAGAGAGAGAGAGAGAGAAAGAGAGAGAGAGAGAGAGCAAAGAGAACGGTCAAGACAGAGAGAGAGAGAGATACAGAGCTTACGAGAGATCATTCATCACCTGACA
>NC_092237.1:51364543-51384543 GCF_036320965.1 Panulirus ornatus | reverse complement strand
ACACACACACACACACACACAGTTGCAGGGATTTCTGGAGACGTGGGGCCTGTAGAAGTTAGGGGAAGACGGGAGAGTTGTGCTCCACACCGCCCTGAATATTGGTCAGAGGAGGCGCCCTCCACACACACACACACACACACACACACACACACACACACACACACACACACACACACACACACGCTCGCTGGCTGCGCTAATTGTATCCGATCCCACGACCTTGGCCATCGCCGAGAGAGAGAGAGAGAGAGAGAGAGAGAGAGAGAGAGAGAGAGAGAGAGAGAGGGAAGGTCGCCTCGCTCCTAACATGACGCTGTGGGTGAATATATTCACCCGTGATAAGGACGAGTCTGGCGGTACTGAGAATACGCCCAGGATAAGGTAACGGGTAATTTGGGCCAACTGGTTGGTTGGTTGTTGGAAACATGTTTTACATATCAAGAGGAGGAACTGTGTGGTGTGTTAGGCTTTGCCTACACTAGAGACGCAGTGACCTTTACCGACACTGGGTGACGTACCGAGCACTCCCCTCCTCTCGTATCTCTTACGATAATAGAATTTACGTCTGTGGTCACCGAGGTGAGATTCATAGTGTTCAAGGAAGGCTCCCGAGGTTTCGGTAATATCTATAAGGAAAACAATTGAGCCTTAAGGTTTTGACGAGCAATCTCATCATTAGAGACAGGTGGTCATTTTTACGGCAACTACAACTATATATATATATATATATATATATATATATATATATATATATATATATATATATATATATATATATATATATATATATATATATAATTTTTCTAAAGGTATGATTAGTTTGCATTATATTCACGCTGGTGAATGTAGCATATTTCTTTCACGTCAAGGAAGCGGAAATAAATATGTTGTGTCTTCGTGCAAGAATACATATATATATATATATATATATATATATATATATATATATATATATATATATATATATATATATATATATATATATCGCTGAAGCAGGGGATAGCAATGGTTTCCTCTGTGTGTGTGTGTGTGTGTGTGTGTGTGTATAGTCAGTGAACTATTTAACAGTACAGGGAGGGAGTCGCGCTCATGGATACCCCGTCCACTGAGCCATCTCCACTCCCGTACAACACTCCCAGCCCCTGGTTGTTGTCCGCATACACTACGTCCTCATGCAGGTGACTCCATTCATCCACTCACCTCGTACGCTACAACATTACACCCTCCCACTCACCTCGTACGCTACAACATTACACCCTCCCACTCACCTCGTATGCTACAACATTACACCCTCCCACTCACCTCGTACGCTACAACATTACACCCTCCCACTCACCTCGTATGCTACAACATTACACCCTCCCACTCACCTCGTACGCTACAACATTACACCCTCCCACTCCCTCGTACGCTACAACATTACACCCTCCCACTCACCTCGTATGCTACAACATTACACCCTCCCACTCACCTCGTACGCTACAACATTACACCCTCCCACTCACCTCGTATGCTACAACATTACACCCTCCCACTCACCTCGTACGCTACAACATTACACCCTCCCACTCTCTCGTACGCTACAACATTACACCCTCCCACTCACCTCGTATGCTACAACATTACATCCTCCCACTCTCTCGTACGCTACAACATTACACCCTCCCACTCACCTCGTACGCTACAACATTACACCCTCCCACTCCCTCGTGTGCTACAACATTACATCCTCCCACTCTCTCGTATGCTACAACATTACACCCTCCCACTCTCTCGTACGCTACAACATTACACCCTCCCACTCTCTCGTACGCTACAACATTACACCCTCCCACTCACCTCGTATGCTACAACATTACATCCTCCCACTCTCTCGTACGCTACAACATTACACCCTCCCACTCACCTCGTACGCTACAACATTACACCTCCCACTCACCTCGTATGCTACAACATTACATCCTCCCACTCTCTCGTACGCTACAACATTACACCCTCCCACTCTCTCGTACGCTACAACATTACACCCTCCCACTCACCTCGTATGCTACAACATTACATCCTCCCACTCTCTCGTACGCTACAACATTACACCCTCCCACTCACCTCGATGCACAACATTACACCTCCCACTTTCGTACGCTACAACATTACACCCCCATCTCCGTATGCTAAACATTAAAAATTTCCCCCCCCCTGTACGCTACAACATTACACCTCCCACTCACCTGTTGCTAAAAATTACCACCCCCATCACCTCGTAGCACAACAACAAACTCACCATCATTAAATCACAGGATTATTCTTTCCATTCTTTTTCCCCCCGTTCCTCACGAAACTTTTCCCTTTGTTTTACATCCAAAAGGGGGAAGGGAAGGGAGGGGGGGGTTGGGAAAAGAAGGATGGGGAAAGAGGAGGGTTAGGAAAGGGATGGGGGGAGGGGGGTTAGGAGAAGGGATAGGGAAGAGGAGGGGTTAGGAGAAGGGATAGGGAGGAGGAGGGGTTAGGAGAAGGGATAGGGAAGAGGAGGGGTTAGGAGAAGGGATAGGGAGGAGGAGGGGTTAGGAGGAGGGATAGGGAAGAGGAGGGGTTAGGAGAGGATAGGTACATACATACATACATACATACATACATACATACATACATACATACATACATACATACATACATACATACATACATACATACATACATACATACATACATACATACATACATACATACATACATACATACATACATACATACATACATACATACATACATACATACATACATACATACATACATACATACATACATACATACATACATACATACATACATACATACATACATACATACATACATACATACATACATACATACATACATACATACATACATACATACATACATACATACATACATACATACATACATACATACATACATACATACATACATACATACATACATACATACATACATACATACATACATACATACATACATACATACATACATACATACATACATACATACATACATACATACATACATACATACATACATACATACATACATACATACATACATACATACATACATACATACATACATACATACATACATACATACATACATACATACATACATACATACATACATACATACATACATACATACATACATACATACATACATACATACATACATACATACATACATACATACATACATACATACATACATACATACATACATACATACATACATACATACATACATACATACATACATACATACATACATACATACATACATACATACATACATACATACATACATACATACATACATACATACATACATACATACATACATACATACATACATACATACATACATACATACATACATACATACATACATACATACATACATACATACATACATACATACATACATACATACATACATACATACATACATACATACATACATACATACATACATACATACATACATACATACATACATACATACATACATACATACATACATACATACATACATACATACATACATACATACATACATACATACATACATACATACATACATACATACATACATACATACATACATACATACATACATACATACATACATACATACATACATACATACATACATACATACATACATACATACATACATACATACATACATACATACATACATACATACATACATACATACATACATACATACATACATACATACATACATACATACATACATACATACATACATACATACATACATACATACATACATACATACATACATACATACATACATACATACATACATACATACATACATACATACATACATACATACATACATACATACATACATACATACATACATACATACATACATACATACATACATACATACATACATACATACATACATACATACATACATACATACATACATACATACATACATACATACATACATACATACATACATACATACATACATACATACATACATACATACATACATACATACATACATACATACATACATACATACATACATACATACATACATACATACATACATACATACATACATACATACATACATACATACATACATACATACATACATACATACATACATACATACATACATACATACATACATACATACATACATACATACATACATACATACATACATACATACATACATACATACATACATACATACATACATACATACATACATACATACATACATACATACATACATACATACATACATACATACATACATACATACATACATACATACATACATACATACATACATACATACATACATACATACATACATACATACATACATACATACATACATACATACATACATACATACATACATACATACATACATACATACATACATACATACATACATACATACATACATACATACATACATACATACATACATACATACATACATACATACATACATACATACATACATACATACATACATACATACATACATACATACATACATACATACATACATACATACATACATACATACATACATACATACATACATACATACATACATACATACATACATACATACATACATACATACATACATACATACATACATACATACATACATACATACATACATACATACATACATACATACATACATACATACATACATACATACATACATACATACATACATACATACATACATACATACATACATACATACATACATACATACATACATACATACATACATACATACATACATACATACATACATACATACATACATACATACATACATACATACATACATACATACATACATACATACATACATACATACATACATACATACATACATACATACATACATACATACATACATACATACATACATACATACATACATACATACATACATACATACATACATACATACATACATACATACATACATACATACATACATACATACATACATACATACATACATACATACATACATACATACATACATACATACATACATACATACATACATACATACATACATACATACATACATACATACATACATACATACATACATACATACATACATACATACATACATACATACATACATACATACATACATACATACATACATACATACATACATACATACATACATACATACATACATACATACATACATACATACATACATACATACATACATACATACATACATACATACATACATACATACATACATACATACATACATACATACATACATACATACATACATACATACATACATACATACATACATACATACATACATACATACATACATACATACATACATACATACATACATACATACATACATACATACATACATACATACATACATACATACATACATACATACATACATACATACATACATACATACATACATACATACATACATACATACATACATACATACATACATACATACATACATACATACATACATACATACATACATACATACATACATACATACATACATACATACATACATACATACATACATACATACATACATACATACATACATACATACATACATACATACATACATACATACATACATACATACATACATACATACATACATACATACATACATACATACATACATACATACATACATACATACATACATACATACATACATACATACATACATACATACATACATACATACATACATACATACATACATACATACATACATACATACATACATACATACATACATACATACATACATACATACATACATACATACATACATACATACATACATACATACATACATACATACATACATACATACATACATACATACATACATACATACATACATACATACATACATACATACATACATACATACATACATACATACATACATACATACATACATACATACATACATACATACATACATACATACATACATACATACATACATACATACATACATACATACATACATACATACATACATACATACATACATACATACATACATACATACATACATACATACATACATACATACATACATACATACATACATACATACATACATACATACATACATACATACATACATACATACATACATACATACATACATACATACATACATACATACATACATACATACATACATACATACATACATATATATATATATATATATATAGATAATAATAATATAGAGAGAGAGAGAGAGAAGAGAGAGAGAGAGAGAGAGCTAGAGAGATAGAGAGATAGATAGAGAGAGAGATAGAGAGATAGAGAGACAGATAGATAGATAGATATATAGATAGATAGATAGATAGAGGCCTTGATTAGGGCATTCAAATGCCCGTGCCGTCTCGGATCACAAGAATAGAAAACTTCTCTCTCTCTCTCTCCGTTCAACGCTTCTCTGACCAACCTACAACCTTAAAACAACCACAGTTGTTACCCAGCTCCTCTGGATGATCCTACCGCTGATGAGGTCTTCAGAAAAGGTGATCGTAATTCCACAGATGAAAGAGAACGGGAAGCCATCACCATACATCACAGATAACAAGACCTATTGAGGGAGGGAGGGAGGAGGGAGGAGGTCGAGATGGGGGACCAAAATTGGGCGTAATACAATCTATGGAACGGAAGATTAAGGTCGTAATTCTTTTACCTATTGAAGAAAACCATCTTCAAACGATGAAGACAAGTAAAAGTGGAGATTAAAGAAAATCAAACGAATCTAAGACGAAATTGATTATGAGGGAAAACAGAACTGTACCTTGAGGTGAAGAGCGAGGGTTTGTTGATGCATTACGCGGAGTCGAGGCTGATCTGGAAACTGGAGAGAAAATATCAAATGTCAAGTTTAAACTTTGCGCTGAAGATTCATTTAGAATAAACGAAAAAATCCAAAATGTTAAGTTTAAACTTGGACGTGGATTCATTTAGAATAAAAGAAAAAAAATCTAAAATGTTAAGTTTAAACTTGGACGTGGATTCATTTAGAATAAAGGAAAAAAAAATCTAAAATATTAAGTTTAAACTTTGCTGAGGATTCATTTATAAAAAAAATCTACAGAGAGTTAGAAAAGTGCTGATATCTTAACCCGACCTTAGAAAATGTGAAGATATATTTCGAAAGTTGGGAATAACTTCTCTCAAAATAGAATAAAAACAATACCAAAATGCCAGTAAAAGAAAAATAGTTTTCAGGGAAGGACATTCAACTTTTCAAAAGACTTTCAGAAGACAATAACGATGCTCAAGAGCGTCAGAGAGAAGCATCACGCACGTAACATCCACAACGCAACATTTGCTACCATGATTACAGAAGGATCAATACGAGCAGCAGTTGTGCTCTATATACAAAACACAGGGAAAAGGAGCAGATCAATTCCGGGCAGACAGAGACGTGTTGAATGTGAGGACAGACACAGGATCAGCGAGGACACACCGTGCCTTAATGATCCACGGAACTTCGACGACAAGGCAAGTTAAACTGTGAAAAAAAAAAAATGTGGCATCAGTTCTCAAGCCGCCAGTTTAAGCCCTGTGAATCTTACCCACTCCCTTCCCTGCACCTTTAGAGATGGTCCATGAATCACAGGACCTTCCAGGCAGGCGGGAGGGGGAAACAAAGGGCTTCTTCGATGGGTCAAAAAATCTGTCGAACTGGGAGGGAACAGACGACGAAGTAGCCGAGGTGCCTCTCAGACGTGGCGCTCAAAGGACTCGTCTCTTGTCTACGTCTTCCCCCAAAGGGTTCGAACAGTGACTGATCATATACATATATATATATGTATATATATATATATATATATATATATATATATATATATATATATATATATATATGGCTAGCGAAATATCTATATATATATATATATATATATATATATATATATATATATATATATATATATATATATAATTACCATATGGCGTCCTAGCTTCGTCTCTTCGATGTATATTAACTGACATATGTCTCTCTTGTGTCTCCTGAGGATGTGATTATTACACGAAAGTGCACTTGGGAACTTATCGTGTTTCATTTTCCCCGTGGACTCATAGGAATATTTTTTTTTTTTTTTTTTTGCTTTGTCGCTGTCTCCCGCGTTTGCGAGGTAGCGCAAGGAAACAGACGAAAGAAATGGCCCAACCCACCCCCATACACATGTATATACATACGTCCACACACGTAAATATACATACCTACACAGCTTTCCATGGTTTACCCCAGACACTTCACATGCCCTGATTCAATCCACTGACAGCACGTCAACCCCGGTATACCACATCGCTCCAATTCACTCTATTCCTTGCCCTCCTTTCACCCTCCTGCATGTTCAGGCCCCGATCACACAAAATCTTTTTCACTCCATCTTTCCACCTCCAATTTGGTCTCCCTCTTCTCCTCGTTCCCTCCACCTCCGACACATATATCCTCTTGGTCAATCTTTCCTCACTCATTCTCTCCATGTGCCCAAACCATTTCAAAACACCCTCTTCTGCTCTCTCAACCACGCTCTTTTTATTTCCACACATCTCTCTTACCCTTACGTTACTTACTCGATCAAACCACCTCACACCACACATTGTCCTCAAACATCTCATTTCCAGCACATTCATCCTCCTGCGCACCACTCTATCCATAGCCCACGCCTCGCAACCATACAACATTGTTGAAACCACTATTCCTTCAAACATACCCATTTTTGCTTTCCGAGATAATGTTCTCGACTTCCACACATTCTTCAAGGCTCCCAGAATTTTCGCCCCCTCCCCCATCCTATGATCCACTTCCGCTTCCATGGTTCCATCCGCTGCCAGATCCACTCCCAGATATCTATAACACTTAACTTCCTCCAGTTTTTCTCCATTCAAACTCACCTCCCAATTGACTTGACCCTCAACCCTACTGTACCTAATAACCTTGCTCTTATTCACATTTACTCTTAACTTTCTTCTTTCACACACTTTACCAAACTCAGTCACCAGCTTCTGCAGTTTCTCACATGAATCAGCCACCAGCGCTGTATCATCAGCGAACAACAACTGACTCACTTCCCAAGCTCTCTCATCCCCAACAGACTTCATATTTGCCCCTCTTTCCAAAACTCTTGCATTCACCTCCCTAACAACCCCATCCATAAACAAATTAAACAACCATGGAGACATCACACACCCCTGCCGCAAACCTACATTCAATGAGAACCAATCACTTTCCTCTCTTCCTACACGTACACATGCCTTACATCCTCGATAAAAACTTTTCACTGCTTCTAACAACTTGCCTCCCACACCATATATTCTTAATACCTTCCACAGAGCATCTCTATCAACTCTATCATATGCCTTCTCCAGATCCATAAATGCTACATACAATTCCATTTGCTTTTCTAAGTATTTCTCACATACATTCTTCAAAGCAAACACCTGATCCACACATCCTCTACCACTTCTGAAACCACACTGCTCTTCCCCAATCTGATGCTCTGTACATGCCTTCACCCTCTCAATCAATACCCTCCCATATAATATATATATATATATATATATATATATATATATATATATATATATATATATATATATATATATATATATATTATATATATATACGTAATCATCGACGTACACGTCGCCTTCAAGGTGATAAGAGCGAAGGCGATAAGGCACCTCTGACAAGAGCCTTATCACAACCAAAGGATATGAAGGACTACCAGCGTCATTGAGGACCCTCTCACCCTAAAGGAGCCCACCTTAACCTGCTCCTCACGTGGAGATCAGCCTAGAAGCTACAGAAATCTCATAAAAGTCGTTATAATAATAATAAAATAATAATAGCTATAATAATAATAATAATAATAATAATAATAATAATAATGATAATAATAATGATAATAATAATAATAATAAGAAGAATGATAATATGATAGTGATAAGAATATTTACATTAGACAGATGCGTTCGCCCGGTTGTGTATATACATATAAACAATTCACTCGTGTAACCTCTCCAGAGGCTTGGGTGGTAACAGCGGCCTGAGCCTTATGCAAATCACCATCTCGTTTAAGTCTTTGCCTACATTTCTCATCCCTACTACTCAGCTGCTCTCTCTCTCTCTCTCTCTCTCTCTCTCTCTCTCTCTCTCTCTCTCTCTCTCTCTGCTTCTTACCACCACGTTCGCTCATCGTGTTCCCTACTCTTCCCCTCAAAAATACACAATAGCCATCTCTTTACGACCCTGATATACACCGTCGTTCTCAAGGGACAACGTCATATATATATATATATATATATATATATATATATATATATATATATATATATATATATCTTTCTTTCATACTATTCGCCATTTCCCGCGATAGCGAGGTAGCGTTAAGAACAGAGGACTGGGTCTTTGAGGGAATATCCTCACCTGGCCCTCTTCTCTGTTCCTTCTTTTGGAAAAAAAAAAAGAAAAAAAAAAGAGAGGGGAGGATTTCCAGCCTCCCGCTCCCTTCCCTTTTAGTCGCCTTCTACGACACGCAGGGAATACGTGGGAAGTATTCTTTCTCCCCTATATATATATATATATATATATATATATATATATATATATATATATATATATATATATATATATATACATATATATATCTTTTTTTCTTTTCTTTCATACTATTCGCCATTTCCCGCATTAGCGAGGTAGCGTTGAGAACAGAGGACTGGGCCCTTGAGGGAATATCCTCACCTGGGCCCCTTCTCTGTTCCCTCTTTTGGAAAATTAAAAAAAAAAAAAAAAAAAAAAAAAAAAAAAAGTGATATATATATAAATATATATATATATATATATATATATATATATATATATATATATATATATATATATATATATATATATATATATATATATATATATATATATATATATATATATATCCTGTGTGTATAGAAGCTCTTGTTTTAAATGTTGTACAAGTTGAGGAAGGGGAGGGGAGGGTGGTGGAAATGTCCTTACGTTCTCATAATGCACTGGCGGCCAGAAACGACATTTTCGTTATACCTCGTTTTCCTCGTCTCACACACGGGGAATATTGTATTAAGGGCTTCCTCGCCCATTTCCAGGATAACCTGAGATTGTGTCATTATACAACGTTGCGGGTCTTGCTTAACCTTGTCCTCTGTATTGCTGTGGTCAGGTCTGTTAGCATGTGATGGTGGCAGTATAATTTTTCTAAGCAGCATTTCACCATCCATTTGCTTGGATATATATATATATATATATATATATATATATATATATATATATATATATATATATATATATATATATATATATATATATATTCTTTTTTTTTTTTTTTTTTTTTGTCGCTGTCTCCGGCGTTTGCGAGGTAGCGCAAGGAAACAGACGAAAGAAATGGCCCAACCCACCCCCATACACATGTACATACATACGTCCACACACGCAAATATACATACCTACACAGCTTTCCATGCTTTACCCCAGACGCTTCACATGCCCCGATTCAATCCACTGACAGCACGTCAACCCCGGTATACCACATCGTTCCAGTTCATTCTATTCCTTGCCCTCCTTTCACCCTCCTGCATGTTCAGGCCCCGATCACACAAAATCTTTTTCACTCCATCTTTCCACCTCCAAATTGGTCTCCCTCTTCTCCTCGTTCCCTCCACCTCCGACACATATATCCTCTTGGTCAACCTTTCCTCACTCATTCTCTCCATGTGCCCAAACCATTTCAAAACACCCTCTTCTGCTCTCTCAACCACGCTCTTTTTATTTCCACACATCTCTCTTACCCTTACGTTACTTACTCGATCAAACCACCTCACACCACACATTGTCCTCAAACATCTCATTTCCAGCACATCCATCCTCCTGCGCACAACTCTATCCATAGCCCATGCCTCGCAACCATACAACATAGTTGGAACCACTATTCCTTCAAACATACCCATTTTTGCTTTCCGAGATAATGTTCTCGACTTCCACACATTCTTCAAGGCTCCCAGAATTTTCGCCCCCTCCCCCACCCTATGATCATACATATTTGCCATTCCCCGCGTTAGCGAGGTAGCATTAAGAACAGAGGACTGAGCCTTAGAGTGAATATCCTCACTTAGCCCCTTTCTCTGTTCCTTCTTTTGGAAAATCAAAAACGAGAGGGGAGGATTTCCAGCCCCCGCTCTCTCCCCTTTTAGTCACCTTTTACGACACAGTGAATACGCGGGAAGAATTCTTTCTCCCCAATCCCAAGGGATATATATATATATATATATATATATATATATATATATATATATATATATATATATATATTAGGGGGAGAGTACCAGCAACCAATAACCGGGGAGAACGCCAATGACAATTACTCATTGGCGATTTCAAGGTCATTTCATCGTCGTTCCATCCCATATTGCTCCCAATGACTGAGCTTAAACGAGAGAGAGAGAGAGAGAGAGAGAGAGAGAGAGAGAGAGAGAGAGAGAGAGAGAGAGAGAGAGAGAGAGAGAGAGAGGAACAAGGCAAGAGCACGTCTCGCGAGGAGGAGGTATGTGGGGAAAAAGTTGAAAAAAAAAATACAACGAAGGGAAAGTAGCTTGTGGGAGGGTGGGAGGATGGGGTGGTGAAGGGTTGTAGGTCATGTTGTGACAACATGCGTGTTGGAGCGGGGGAGATGACGGGGGTCACGGGCCCTCCTGCACTTATCACTGTGTGGACAGCTGATGGGGGACAGGGGTCAGGGGATCCAGAGAGAGAGAGAGAGAGAGAGAGAGAGAGAGAGAGAGAGAGAGAGAGAGAGAGAGAGACTACCGAGTACCCACAAAGAGATTATTTTGCCTCGACCACTCACCGCAGAGGCTGCTGGTTTCTACGTCGCTGCTGCTGTTCTGAGAGAGAGAGAGAGAGAGAGAGAGAGAGAGAGAGAGAGAGAGAGAGAGAGAGAGAGAGAGAGAGAGAGACAGGCAGACAGAGACAGGCAGACAGAGACAGACAGAGACAGAGACAGAGACAGACAGAGACAGACAGAGACAGAGACAGAGAGACAGACAGACACAAACAGACAGACAGACACAAACAGACAGACAGACACAAACAGACAGACAGACACAAACAGACACACAGAGATAGAGCGTTCTTCAGAGACCACAGACATGCCTTAATTCATTCATTCCAGCTTCCTAACAATCGCCTTCCTAACAAGGTCACGCCTCGTTGTGGTGGTGGTGAGGAGCGGCGTGGTATGGGCTGCGGCCTCGGTGATGGCTTGAACAGCCTCCTTCCCAAACCGTGAGTAAATAACGTCATGGTGTTAGCGAAGCGCGTTCCTGACCGAGGCGTATTCACGGGTCGTCGAGCGCACAGGGTCGAGTGCTGGATGCGGCACTCCGTCCACAGTTGATCCAGCTGTTCATCCAGCCCTGGGGGTTGGTCGATAAAATGGGTACCTGTCTTCAGGCTATCGCACGATCTTGGATCAGAAAAGGCTCGAAGCTTCAGCACGACGGCACGATCCTGGTTCATGAAGTCTCGAAGCTTCAGCACGACGGTACGATCCTGGTTCATGAAGTCTCGAAGCTTCAGCACGACGGTACGATCCTGGTTCATAATGGCTCGAAGCTTCAGAATGACGGCACGATCCTGGTTCATGAAGTCTCGAAGCTTCAGAATGACGGCACGAACCTGGTTCATGAAGTCTCGAAGCTTCAGAACGACGGAACGATCCTGAAATATGAAGTCTCGAAGCTATAGCACGACGGTACAATCCTGGAACATGAAGTCTCGAAGCTTCAGAACGACGGAACGATCCTGGTTCATGAAGTCTCGAAGCTTCAGAACGACGGCACGATCCTGGTTCATGAAGTCTCGAAGCTATAGCACGACGGCACGATCCTGGTCCATGAAGTCTCGAAGCTATAGCACGACGGTACAATCCTGGATTACAAAGACTAAACACTTTGAGCACGACGTCGAATCTTTGATCACAAAAGCTTCGACGCTTCAGTAACCTCGAACACAACGGTACAACCCTTGGGTATGATGGCCCTGAACCTTTGATCCGACCCTCGAAGGTTCAGATCCCGACAGAAGAGATCACCACGCAGAACAGGCAAGCTTCGACAGATGTGGACGCGGGTTCACTTGAGAACGCAGAGTCATGAATCATATCTCGGCATGTGTTTCGAACACCCCTCGGTTGGATGCTTTGGGTCGTTCGATGCGTCAGTCGCTTCGCTCTACTTACGATACAATCGCCTTACGTTCCTTCACTCTTACGTGAGAATATCAGGATTTGTATGTAGCATTTATGGATCTGGAGAAGGCATATGATAGAGTTGATAGAGATGCTCTGTGGAAGGTATTAAGAATATATGGTGTGGGAGGCAAGTTGTTAGAAGCAGTGAAAAGTTTTTATCGAGGATGTAAGGCATGTGTACGTGTAGGAAGAGAGGAAAGTGATTGGTTCTCAGTGAATGTAGGTTTGCGGCAGGGGTGTGTGATGTCTCCATGGTTGTTTAATTTGTTTATGGATGGGGTTGTTAGGGAGGTAAATGCAAGAGTCCTGGAAAGAGGGGCAAGTATGAAGTCTGTGGGGGATGAGAGAGCTTGGGAAGTGAGTCAGTTGTTGTTCGCTGATGATACAGCGCTGGTGGCTGATTCATGTGAGAAACTGCAGAAGCTGGTGACTGAGTTTGGTAAAGTGTGTGGAAGAAGAAAGTTAAGAGTAAATGTGAATAAGAGCAAGGTTATTAGGTACAGTAGGGTTGAGGGTCAAGTCAATTGGGAGGTGAGTTTGAATGGAGAAAAACTGGAGGAAGTGAAGTGTTTTAGATATCTGGGAGTGGATCTGTCAGCGGATGGAACCATGGAAGCGGAAGTGGATCATAGGGTGGGGGAGGGGGGCGAAAATTTTGGGAGCCTTGAAAAATGTGTGGAAGTCGAGAACATTATCTCGGAAAGCAAAAATGGGTATGTTTGAAGGAATAGTGGTTCCAACAATGCTGTATGGTTGTGAGGCGTGGGCTATGGATAGAGTTGTGCGCAGGAGGATGGATGTGCTGGAAATGAGATGTTTGAGGACAATGTGTGGTGTGAGGTGGTTTGATCGAGTAAGTAACGTAAGGGTAAGAGAGATGTGTGGAAATAAAAAGAGCGTGGTTGAGAGAGCAGAAGAGGGTGTTTTGAAATGGTTTGGGCACATGGAGAGAATGAGTGAGGAAAGATTGACCAAGAGGATATATGTGTCGGAGGTGGAGGGAACGAGGAGAAGAGGGAGACCAAATTGGAGGTGGAAAGATGGAGTGAAAAAGATTTTGTGTGATCGGGGCCTGAACATGCAGGAGGGTGAAAGGAGGGCAAGGAATAGAGTGAATTGGAGCGATGTGGTATACAGGGGTTGACGTGCTGTCAGTGGATTGAACCAAGGCATGTGAAGCGTCTGGGGTAAACCATGGAAAGCGGTGTAGGTATGTATATTTGCGTGTGTGGACGTGTGTATGTACATGTGTATGGGGGGGGGGGTTGGGCCATTTCTTTCGTCTGTTTCCTTGCGCTACCTCGCAAACGCGGGAGACAGCGACAAAGTATAAAAAAAAAAAAAAAAAAAAAAAAAAAAAAAAAAAAAAAACGTTTATGTTTAGCGGTATATCGTATTGCCTATAACAGATTAAGTTAATTAGCGATGGTTTTACATTTAGAGTATCAGGCAATGCGAGAGAGAGAGAGAGAGAGAGTCCCGAAACGTGGTTCACTATCCCGAAACAGCTTCGAATATGCTCTTCGAAAAATATATACGCGCATGCGCGGAGTAATAGGGGATGAGGGGTGTGGGCGTTGACCTGGTCGTGCTTGCACCGTTATAAAACTTTTATGGTGTGTGTAGAAAAAAAAAAATTCCTATATCTCCACACCTTCTGGTAATTTATTTCCCATAACGCCCCTTAAGTATGGTAAGAAAATTAAGTAAATGTAGCGATGGTAGAGAGAAATATGGACGTAACAAAACGGAAAATTCTGCCTTCAGTACGTGGTATTATATATCTTACTTCAGGACCACGAAAATATATTTCAACCCTCCTGGAACACGACAGTACGACCCTCGGGTGCAGCCATCATATATATATATATATATATATATATATATATATATATATATATATATATATATATATATATACATATATATATCCCTGGGGATTGGGGAGAAAGAATACTTCCCACGTATTCCCTGCGTGTCGTAGAAGGCGACTAAAAGGGGAGGGAGCGGGGTGCTGGAAATCCTCCCTTCTCGTTTTTTTTTATTTTCCAAAAGAAGGAACAGAGAAGGGTGGCCAGGTGAGGATATTCCCTCGAAGGCCCAGTTCTCTGTTCTTAACGCTACCTCGCTAACGCGGGAAATGGCGAATAGTTTGAAAGAAAGAAAAAGAAATATATATATATATATATATATATATATATATATATATATATATATATATATATATATATATATATATATATATATATATATATTCCTATGAGTCCACGGGGAAAATGAAACACGAAAAGTTCCCAAGTGCACTTTCGTGTAATAATCACATCAGGGGAGACACAAGAGAGAAATATAACAGTCAGTTGATATACATCGAAGATATATATATATATATATATATATATATATATATATATATATATATATATATATATATATATGAAAGAGAAGAGAGAGGCATTTGGACGATTTTTGCAGGGAAAAAATGCAATTGAGTGGGAGATGTATAAAAGAAAGAGACAGGAGGTCAAGAGAAAGGTGCAAGAGGTGAAAAAAAGGGCAAATGAGAGTTGGGGTGAGAGAGTATCATTAAATTTTAGGGAGAATAAAAAGATGTTCTGGAAGGAGGTAAATAAAGTGCGTAAGACAAGGGAGCAAATGGGAACTTCAGTGAAGGGCGCAAATGGGGAGGTGATAACAAGTAGTGGTGATGTGAGAAGGAGATGGAGTGAGTATTTTGAAGGTTTGTTGAATGTGTTTGATGATAGAGTGGCAGATATAGGGTCTTTTGGTCGAGGTGGTGTGCAAAGTGAGAGGGTTAGGGAAGATGATTTGGTAAACAGAGAAGAGGTAGTAAAAGCTTTGCGGAAGATGAAAGCCGGCAAGGCAGCAGGTTTGGATGGTATTGCAGTGGAATTTATTAAAAAAGGGGGTGACTGTATTGTTGACTGGTTGGTAAGGTTATTTAATGTATGTATGACTCATGGTGAGGTGCCTGAGGATTGGCGGAATGCGTGCATAGTGCCATTGTACAAAGGCAAAGGGGATAAGAGTGAGTGCTCAAATTACAGAGGTATAAGTTTGTTGAGTATTCCTGGTAAATTATATGGGAGGATATTGATTGAGAGGGTGAAGGCATGTACAGAGCATCAGATTGGGGAAGAGCAGTGTGGTTTCAGAAGTGGTAGAGGATGTGTGGATCAGGTGTTTGCTTTGAAGAATGTATGTGAGAAATACTTAGAAAAGCAAATGGATTTGTATGTAGCATTTATGGATCTGGAGAAGGCATATGATAGAGTTGATAGAGATGCTCTGTGGAAGGTATTAAGAATATATGGTGTGGGAGGCAAGTTGTTAGAAGCAGTGAAAAGTTTTTATCGAGGATGTAAGGCATGTGTACCTGTAGGAAGAGAGGAAAGTGATTGGTTCTCAGTGAATGTAGGTTTGCGGCAGGGGTGTGTGAGGTCTCCATGGTTGTTTAATTTGTTTATGGATGGGGTTGTTAGGGAGGTGAATGCAAGAGTTTTGGAAAGAGGGGCATGTATGAAGTCTGTTGGGGATGAGAGAGCTTGGGAAGTGAGTCAGTTGTTGTTCGCTGATGATACAGCGCTGGTGGCTGATTCATGTGAGAAACTGCAGAAGCTGGTGACTGAGTTTGGTAAAGTGTGTGGAAGAAGAAAGTTAAGAGTAAATGTGAATAAGAGCAAGGTTATTAGGTACAGTAGGGTTGAGGGTCAAGTCAATTGGGAGGTGAGTTTGAATGGAGAAAAACTGGAGGAAGTGAAGTGTTTTAGATATCTGGGAGTGGATCTGGCAGCGGATGGAACCATGGAAGCGGAAGTGGATCATAGGGTGGGGGAGGGGGCGAAAATTCTGGGAGCCTTGAAGAATGTGTGGAAGTCGAGAACATTATCTCGGAAAGCAAAAATGGGTATGTTTGAAGGAATAGTGGTTCCAACAATGTTGTATGGTTGCGAGACGTGGGCTATGGATAGAGTTGTGCGCAGGAGGATGGATGTGCTGGAAATGAGATGTTTGAGGACAATATGTGGTGTGAGGTGGTTTGATCGAGTAAGTAACGTAAGGGTAAGAGAGATGTGTGGAAATAAAAAGAGCGTGGTTGAGAGAGCAGAAGAGGGTGTTTTGAAATGGTTCGGGCACATGGAGAGAATGAGTGAGGAAAGATTGACCAAGAGAATATATGTGTCGGAGGTGGAGGGAACGAGGAGAAGAGGGAGACCAAATTGGAGGTGGAAAGATGGAGTGAAAAAGATTTTGTGTGATCGGGGCCTGAACATGCAGGAGGGTGAAAGGAGGGCAAGGAATAGAGTGAATTGGAGCGATGTGGTATACCGGGGTTGACGTGCTGTCAGTGGATTGAATCAAGGCATGTGAGGCGTCTGGGGTAAACCATGGAAAGCTGTGTAGGTATGTATATTTGCGTGTGTGGACGTATGTATATACATGTGTATGGGGGTGGGTTGGGCCATTTCTTTCGTCTGTTTCCTTGCGCTACCTCGCAAACGCGGGAGACAGCGACAAAGCAAAAAAAAAAAAAAAAAAAAAAAAAAAAATATATATATATATATATATATATATATATATATATATATATATATATATATATATATATATATATATGTATATATATGTATATATATATATATATATATATATATATATATATATATATATATATATATATATATATATATATATATATATATATATATGACCTTGTATATACCTACATATATGTTTATCTCACACGTCTCTTCAAGATGGGTCCTTTGTTCGTAAAAACGTCAAAAATGTCCTTTACAGCAAACGCTCATATAAAACGAAATATATACACACACAGTGTATAGCCGTTACAAGGACGAGGTCAGCTGTAAAGTGTGATCCAGGATGACATTTTCTTTACAACACAGGAACGAATTCTTTTTTTTTAATTCTAATCCAAAAAGGACTTGTAGAATATTTTGAAAAGTGGCTGATAATAGTGAAGCGTAGAGCAGTGAGGTTCACACCCACACACACACACACTCACAGCGACTAAGTATAATAAATAAATAAATAAATATATATATATATATATATATATATATATATATATATATATATATATATATATATATATATATATATATATATATATATATATACACATAACACATATATATATATATATATATATATATATATATATATACACATAACACATATATATATATATATATATATATATATATATATATATATATATATATATAGAACGAGATAACGTTTCTAAATAGAAGTAGTTCTCTTTGCAAATACAATTTCCATACCCTGCATGTTCCAATAATCCATGAGGGATCCACATACCTGGTTAACGTACTGGAAGTGGCGGCTGTATGGATATATATATATACATGTTACAAATCACTTGAGAGGGGGCATAGACAGGGGCACTGACGTACGAAGGAGAACAACAGGTTCAATGGAAATGGTGCGCGGGTGAAAATGGGCTTATGATAAACAGACGGGCGTTTAAGGTTGGTGGTGTGTGTGGCGGGAGTTGTTCAGAATAAACTAGGCTATG
>NC_092237.1:51264543-51359543 GCF_036320965.1 Panulirus ornatus | reverse complement strand
GAGCTCCTAAACCTTATGATATGACCCTTGACTGTTATTTCATCCTTTATAAACCACTTAAAATAGTTTCTGATCCTCCTTTGACTTGCCAATTATGTTTCCTTCATACCTCACTCGTTTGTTCGTTTGTTTTATTCTCCCGCTCTTTTGTCCTGATACAGTGATATCTGGTCCCCCTCATACCTGTTACATGTCGTTTGACTCCTGTGTTTCTAATATCTCCGCCACGGTGTGTTGCTGTGTTGCCTCACTTTATCACATCTATTAAATCATTCGTTCATTATTTTTTCCTTTCGTTCCCCCACTCTTGCTGTAAGTTCCTGTTGGTATATACACCTCTCTATTCACTAGTTAGAAATATCACAATATCTAATACACTATTACTCTATATCCAGGTTATGTAACCCTGGGCTCTGAATTTATCTACTCTCGTAGGTGTGTAAAGCTTCATAATATCTTTCTATTATACCTTCCTCATATCTTGGATCGACATTTTGTCTTTGTGCCCCTCCTCTTGTATTATATCATCCAGCTCAAAGGCTAAGTGATCCGTTTTTCCAAGTGGAGGTTCACTGGTAAATGTGTTCCATTTCGAGGCTATTATGAGGAGAGTTACATCCGGTTTTGATCGTATATTCGCACCTCATAACTAGGGGATCAGATCTTCCAAGCAGAGATCCATTGTTTCTTTTTTTTTTCGTTTTTGCTTTTCATTTTTCATTTCCACCCTTGATGATTAGGTTGGCATCCCTAACTCCAGCGTCCTCTGAGGCATGATGGCATAACATACACACACACACACACACACACACACACACACACACCACTCCTGCACGGATGAAGGGAAATGGAATCTCTACGTCTCTCTCTCTCTCTCTCTCTCTCTCTCTCTCTCTCTCTCTCTCTCTCTCTCTCTCTCTCCCCGTAGTTATCCTTTACAATGAGAGCTTGACCGTCGCTCTGCACAAACACCTATGTTGCCGCTTCTCGTACCATCTGTGCTGCTGTCTCGTTAACTTCCTCAATCAGTCAGTTCTTGATCACATGATACCTGACGCTGTCAATCAAACATCGTCTGTTTCCTGGCGCTACCTCGCTGACGCGGGGTGTGTATATATATATATATATATACATATATATATATATATATGTATATATATATATATGTATCCCTGGGGATAGGGGAGAAAGAATACTTCCCACGTATTCCCTGCGTGTCGTAGAAGGCGACTAAAAGGGGAGGGAGCGGGGGGCTGGAAATCCTCCCCTCTCACTTTTTTTTTTTTTAATTTTCCAAAAGAGGGAACAGAGAAGGGGCCCAGGTGAGGATATTCCCTCAAGGGCCCAGTCCTCTGTTCTCAACGCTACCTCGCTAATGCGGGAAATGGCGAATAGTATGAAAGAAAGAAAATATATATATATATATATATATATATATATATATATATATATATATATATATATATATATATATATATATACACAGGTGTGTGTGTGTGTGTGTGTGTGTGTGTGTGTGTGTGGGATTCCAGAGACTAATCTATATGAACAAATAGATTTATTTCTTCATTTCTCTCTCCTAAATCCGTCCACTTATGTATTCTATAAATTTTCAAAGCTCATTGCTTTCATCTTTATTTTCCCTCCTCCCTCTTTATATGCTCTCTCCCTTCCACTCACATTCCTCTCACCCACTCTCCGCTCCTGAATGCAGGCGTCCCGGGCCCAATAATGGCCCCATCCCAACATTCATCACCCTTCGTTCTCGTGGCCGAAGTGGGTGCTGACACCCCACTTCATTCTTAAGCGCAGCGGGACCCGCCATAGTCAGGGGTGCCGCCCATTCTACGCATATATCTTATTACACGAGTAATTACTTCCCGGTTCCTCGGGGTCGGTCAGTGATTACGGTGTTTGCAACGAACAACGCCAAAGCGATTCCTACAAGCTTTTGTTTCTGGGAATTGCGTTGGAATTGTTGAAGTGGGTAAACTTGCTCATGTCAAGGTCCAGCAAAGGAGAGAATATAGTCCATCAATATCTTTCCTGATTATCTATTTGGATATGTACCTTACCCGGTGTGGCTGCAAGGCGATTGGCTGGTTGGATGCGTGTGGGACCTGGTTGGCTGGTGTGGGATGGCTGATATACCATTACCAGAGAGGCACCTTCTGGGCTGTCAGGCCTCACAGTTTTCCTCAAGGCCCACAGATAGAAGGCCAGAAAATATACGATGCATTCCATCTGAAGTTGATATTATCACTGGGATAGAAACCTTGGGGTTATAACCTGGATTTGAGAGGATTTTTCCGACTTTGGAAACCAGCAAACATGTCGCGTTTGACCCCCAGTCGGAGGTGAGAATGAAGCAGTTTTGAACCGTTGCTTCGCTCATGATTTGATTCTGTGAACCTTTTCATTCAACGCGCTGAGCTCAATTTTCGAACCGACAAAGCGCAAATGGGTCATAAATAGCCGGGGAAATGAAGAAGTTTTGAGTCAGTTCTCTGAAACGCTGTTCATTTTTGATCGGTGTTCGATACAGAAAATGTTTGACCCAAACTGGGTCCAGACATTTTTCAAGTCGACAAACCTTTCGAGTGAATTAGCTCGGCACTTGCCTCCCTGTCTCACATGCCATAGCACAAATCCAGTGAACTATGACATACGCAGCACGACAGAGGAAGCATTAGAGGGGAAAAAATGGAACGAAAGAGAGAGAAAATGAAAAAAAAAAAGAGGAAAGAGGCTGAATTCGAATGCCAGCTATTATGAACAGCTCACACAGGTGTAGATCAGGCTTCAACAATCCTCTCACCTCCCGCGGGTATAATTTAAGGAACCAAAGACACGTTCCAATGAAGAATGAGAGTACATACGGTGTTTTAAGGAACCTAAAACACGTTTCCATGGGTCACATGAAGAGGGCGAGTACGTAGGGTGTTAAAGCAATCTTTAACACCTGAAGATGGTGGTACAAGAAGTCATTTTCATTCATCTTGGTGGATGTAGGCTGATGCTGGAGGGCCTTAACAACCCCGATGGTTGACGGATCGAAAGCACAAACGACCAACCAAACCAACAACACGTTGCTAGTAGGTCTCCTACACACGTCAGAAGCCTTACGCGATACCCATATAAACCCTCCAGCTCTCTCTCGTCCACTTGAAAACAACACCTTCTCTCTCTCTCTCTCTCTCTCTCTCTCTCTCTCTCTCTCTCTCTCTCTCTCTCTCTCTCTCTAGCCACCGCAGAGAAAACAGAGTGAGGACTTCTACTACTTCCCCCCCACCCCCACCCTCACCAGCCCTGCCCTCTCCACACCATCTCACAGACGCTCCACCATCCTTCCCTCCTCCTTGCTCCACTTCCTCCCACATTCTCTGTCCCTCCCGCCCGCCCTGCCTCCCTCCCTCCTTCTCCCCTAGTTTACTCGCCACTCCTAAGCCTCCGCCCCCCCCCAACCCCACCCCCTCATTTTCCGCCCCCCAACCACCCGCCAGGCCAGATCACTTACTAGGCACCAGCCAACCGGCCCAAACGTGTGAGTCTTGCTAGTGCGAAGTCACGAACTCCCGGCTGTATTCTGACCCACTGCCTCAGCTCCAACCTCTTCACCTTCCTCTCTCTCCTACACGCTCACTTTCCCCTCGCCTAAACCCCTCACCTTCCCCTGCCGTACACCCTCACCTTCCTTCCTCTCCACTTTCCTTGTGCCACCAGACGCGCCACACCCACCAGTCGTAACTTCCTGACAACATTTTTTTTCCCTCGAGGGGAAACTCAATTGTATTTTCCCTCATAAGAAATCACAGCTCACTGCCGAACATCGGGGGCCTTCATCAACCTTTTATAACTTTATAGAATTGTTCTTCCGCGTATCTGTGGCATAAGTTGCTGAGACTATACTTACTTTCAAAAGTCATTTAGACAAATATCTCATAGATTCAGGTAGACTCTGAGAAAAACGCCAGAAATAAACTATAAACGACTGCGGTAACGGGGACACTAAAAGGCTAACGTGCAGCAGCAAAGAGTCGGCGATAGTTTAAAAAAAAAAAAAAAAGGCTGAGCGGAATTACATTTTCTTGTCCATTTTCCTAAACTCCTTTTTTTTAATTTTTTTTACCAGACAACCTAGTCGTGGGCCAATCAGGCCTTGTGTTGTCTGTCTTTCTCATGTAAACTCTCGCGTAAATTCATGTAAATATAGGCACGACCCATAGGGGAAGGTAGTGAAGCCACTGTTGCCCTCACAACACGACCGTCAGACACTCTAGGTGTACTCTGGGTGTTGTAGATGGCGTGTCGAGTGTACACTGAGGGCGTCGTGATGGGTGTAGCTAGCGACTGCATCACTCCGGGGGCGCGGGGCAGTTGTACCCACCCTGGGTGTAAGGAGGGTGTGGTGGTGGTGTGTGGTGGCTGTGTCCCGCAGTGTTAGGCGACTCCACAAGGGTGTGTGTGTGTGTGTGTGTAGTGGATGGATTAATCTCGTTCATATCAAAGGAAATTAACCGTTTGCATAATGGTAAACAGATTTGCATCGTGGTATATAAACTGTATTACGAATATTCGTTGTTTACAAAGAAGAAACTCAACTGTTTGTGTAATGGTAGATAGACTGTTTATATCTTGAATGTAAGCTCTGAGTATCATAGTAAACAGACTGTTTGTATCATGGCAAAGAGATTGTTTGTATCATGAATGTATGTTGTTTATTTCATGCTACATAAGTTGTTTGTATCATGAATAGATGTTGTTTGCTTCATGCTACATAAGTTGTTTGTATCATGAATAGATGTTGTTTGCTTCATGCTACATAAGTTGTTTGTATCATGACGGAGAAACTGATTGTGTCCTATTAAGTAAGTACTTTATGTCATGGTACTCTATAAGAATTATTTATGAATGGTAAATAATGGAAGAGGAGCAGTTTGTATAATGGTATAATGACAAATAAGCAGTCTGACTCATGATAAACAAGATATTTGGCATCATGTTTGATAAACTGCTACGTGATGTATTATCCTGGACATAAATCATCAATATTACCCCTTTTATCTTATTCATAAACACCCCCAGGATCATTTTCTATGAGAGTCCTGAGGTTGCCCAGGATCATTTTCTATGAGAGTCCTGAGGTTGCCCAGGATCATTTTCTATGAGAGTACTGAGGTTGCCCAGGATCATTTTCTATGAGAGTACTGAGGTTGCCCAGGATCATTTTCTATGAGAGTACTGAGGTTGCCCAGGATCATTTTCTATGAGAGTACTGAGGTTGCCCAGGGCCATTTTCTATGAAAGAGTCCTGGGGTTGCCCCGGGCCATTTTCTATGAAAGAGTCCTGGGGTTGCTCAGGGCCATTTTCTATGAAAGAGTCCTGGGGTTGCCCAGGGCCATTTTCTATGAAAGAGTCCTGGGGTTGCTCAGGGCCATTTTCTATGAAAGAGTCCTGGGATTGCCCAGGGCCATTCTCTATGAAAGAGTCCTGGGGTTTCCCAGGGCCATTTTCTATGAGAGTCCTGGGGTTGCCCAGGGCCATTTTCTATGAAAGAGTCCTGGGGTTGCCCAGGGCCATTTTCTATGAAAGAGTCCTGGGGTTGGCCAGGACCATTTTCTATGAAAGAGTCCTGGCGTTCGGCAGGACCTCTTGAAGTGCCTGAGAAGTTATGTGACCAGACTGTCCGTAGTCCAATGAACACAACCTCGCCAAGACGTGGCTTTCCACCCGCGGTATAACCTCACCCAGATGGAGCCCCCCCGGTAACGCCTCGGACCCACCCGTACACCACAAGACCTCCACACTTGGACAAGACTGAGCCTCCTTGCAAATCATGAACCTCCTGTAGGTGGGTCAAGCCACGGGTCGCTATGGACACGGGGCGCGCCCCCATAACACTCGCTCACTCTGATGTCAAGTTAACTGCTGCCAGGAAATCCCATATGTATTGTCATCTAATCCCTGCAGTAATTGGTGTTGCTGAGCGGATGCCCTTCCTTGCCATCCGCCGACCGGTCCTAAATACGGACTAGCACGGACAGACCCCATTTGCTGGGGGTAAATTAGGTGCTCTTACACGTTCAGGGATGGGGACGCGTGTAGTTTCATTTGGAAGGACAAAACACACGGCAGATTTACGTCCCTGAATGCCTGCAGAGTTCTGTGAATGGCGAGCGTTTAGTCACTTGGGCTCTTGTTGTAGAAGACTAAGAAACAAATGGTATATATATTTCTTTTTTTCATACTCTTCGCCATTTCCCGCGTCAGCGAGGTAGAGTTAAGTACAGAGAACTGAGCCTTAGAGATAATATCCTCACTTGGCCCCCTCCTCTGTTCCTTCTTTTGGAAAATCAAAAAACGGGAGGGGAGGATTTCCAGCCCCTCGCTCCCTCCCCTTTTAGTCGCCTTCTACGACACGCAGGAAAACGTGGGAGGTATTCTTTCTCCCCTATCCCCAGGGATGTATGGTATATATATATATATATATATATATATATATATATATATATATATATATATATATATATATATATATATATATATATATATATATATATCATCCTTGTGCCTTCACTTTCCAGTTAACAATACGTAACTTAGAGGATTAATTAGAGCTTCATTAAACAATTGGTAAAGGTCACTAAGAATATGAATTCACTTTAACAAGATAGAAAAAAAAAACACAACGCAGAGATTCATTAATCAAGTCATTCTGGAATTTCATCAGAAATTTCATTAAAGCGGTATTCAAAACATCTTACGTATTTCCCATATAGCTTTCAAGTTTTACATCTTAGCACAAAGGAGTCTGATGTATTCCCATGACCAGCGTGATTCTACGAGGCGAATATATATATATATATATATATATATATATATATATATATATATATATATATATATATATATATATATATATATATACATGTTGGAAAGGATCACAATTTTGCGCGTGATCAAGATATTCCTATGAGTCCACGGGGAAAATGAAACACGAAAAGTTCCCAAGTGCACTTTCGTGTAATAATCACATCATCAGGGGAGATACAAGAGAGGAATATAACAGTCAGTTGATATACATCGAAGAGACGATGTGATGATGTGATTATTACACGAAAGTGCACTTGGGAACTTTTCGTGTTTCATTTTCCCCGTGGACTCATAGGAATATATATATATATATATATATATATATATATATATATATATATATATATATATATATATAAATTGCACTTTAGAGTTTCCTCAATTAAACATAGCTGTGGCGGATTCTTGAGAGCTAGTCAAGCTTAACATAGCTGTGGCGGAGTCTTGAGAGCTAGTCAAGCTTAACATAGCTGTGGTGGAATCTTAAAAGCTAGTCAAGCTTAACATAGCTGTGGCGGAATCTTGAGAGCTAGTCAAGCTTAACACAGCTGTGGTGGAATCTTGAGAGCTAGTCAAGCTTAACACAGCTGTGGTGGAATCTTGAGAGCTAGTCAAGCTTAACACAGCTGTGGTGGAATCTTAAGAGCTAGTCAAGCTTAACACAGCTGTGGCGGAGTCCCATGAACGAACCAAGCTAAGCAAGCTGTGGCAAGTTAATTACACACACACACACATCTCCACCTATAGATCGTAGATCGAGACGACACACACACACACAGTCCAGCTGTCTCTTGTGGCCTCTGAGTTGAAAAGTTACAACGAAAAGACTTTTTTTCTTTTTTCCTTTACTTCGTTGCTTCCGTTTTCTTCGCGTGCCAGTGACCTTTTCATGACCCAACGCTACACTGAAGTCAGCCAAATATTTTCACGGCTCGTGCACTAGCGGGATGCAATACCTCCCCGCCTCAGGAGAGACAGTTCAATCCACTCAATTTCTCGGCTGTTTCAATAGACGATTCCAGCATTTTGAACTGACTGTTTTCCAAATTACGTGTCCTTATCTCTGGCAGGGAACGTGTTTTTTTTTCTTTATTTCGAGTGAAGCGTGTGTGTGTATGTGTGTGTGTGTGTGTGTGTGTGTGTGTGTGTGTGTGTGTGTGTGTGTGTGTGTGTGTGTGTTGAGAGAGGTACCCAGATCATCAATGTGTTGCTTCCTCTCTCTCGTGTTATAAGTGAGTCTTCGGTTAAGTGAGGATTTCTGATTCAGACCAGATAAAGTCTTGTGTGGATGTGACGTGACTTAACCACTGACACGTCCCTTCCCCACTTATCTACCAGGGAATGTGTAGCAGACAGACAGACACGATGTAGAACAGAGAGGCAGAGGAACAATTCTCCTTTGTTTTTCCAGTGGAGTCCCCTCCGGCCTCACTGCATTCGCCCCTTCTGTCCATCTCGATCGCAATGCCAGTGGTATAGAACGCGCTCCGACTGCTGGCCACACCAGCCTTCAGCAACCTGTGCACGTTCTTCATCCTCCTCAGAGCGGCGACCTCGTAGGTGGGGAATCCATGCTCCGAGGTAGATACTAGTGACCCTGGGGGGTCGGCTCTAGGTTGTGAGTAGGGTGACGGACTTCTTCGAGAACCACAGGCATTGATAAAAGCCTGTGCAATACGCCCCTTTAGGGACCTCCGCAATACACCGGAGGAGGATCACAACTTGAGTGAACATTCTCCCGCTCTTTTGCCGGGATGGAACTTACGCAATACTCGAATCAGACCCGCGTATGATTATTCGTATAATTTGCCCTGCGCGGCATACCAGCAGAATCCCTTTCACCTCCGAGAAAGTCATGGCCAAGATCTTTCCAGCCGAGGACTGCGTCCGGAACTTCTCCGGGAGGACGAAGAAGTCAGGCGTTTCCACCGCACTGCTTCCAGAATGGAACTGGAATCCAGGCCTTATCCCAGTGGAGGAAAGAATGTTGATTAGAGCCACTTCATACAGGTCAAGCATCTTGCGACTCTGGGGGAGCTGCTTGTATCGGCCGTGGCGTTATCTGTGGTCACTCTCATCAGATACAGAGGAGGACGTGCAGGAGAGTATGATCAGATGCTCTGCAGATAACAAAGGAGTGAGTAACTCAGTGGGTAACGAAGAGGATCGAGGAGGAAACGAGAAGGAGATCTGGGTAATATATACGGAGATACAAATGATCGGAGGAGAATCTCGTGGGAATTTATTGAGGGAGGAGTATAAGCACAATAAGTTATGGAGCGATAAACAATTTGTCAGTGCTCTCTCGCTCTCTCACAAAGGCCTGGCAGGGAAAGGAATTGTTAAGGCGGAAAAAGAAGATGTCAGAGTTCTGGGGAGTTACTGTATACGTGAAATGAAAAGCCAAAGGAACATACCGATAAGACATTGCTTTTAATCCAAATACTGAAAGGTATGGTAATGAAACATCTTACAAGAGAAAAAAGGTGATGATGATATCATTCATTGTGTATATATATATATATATATATATATATATATATATATATATATATATATATATATATATATATATATATATATTTTTATTTTTTTTTTTACTATACTTTGTCGCTGTCTCCCGCGTTTGCGAGGTAGCGCAAGGAAACAGACGAAAGAAATGGCCCAACCCCCCCCCCATACACATGTATATACATACGTCCACACACGCAAATATACATACCTACACAGCTTTCCATGGTTTACCCCAGACGCTTCACATGCCTTGCTTCAATCCACTGACAGCACGTCAACCCCGGTATACCACATCGCTCCAATTCACTCTATTCCTTGCCCTCCTTTCACCCTCCTGCATGTTCAGGCCCCGATCACACAAAATCTTTTTCACTCCATCTTTCCACCTCCAATTTGGTCTCCCTCTTCTCCTTGTTCCCTCCACCTCCGACACATATATCCTCTTGGTCAATCTTTCCTCACTCATCCTCTCCATGTGCCCAAACCACTTCAAAACACCCTCTTCTGCTCTCTCAACCACGCTCTTTTTATTTCCACACATCTCTCTTACCCTTACGTTACTCACTCGATCAAACCACCTCACACCACACATTGTCCTCAAACATCTCATTTCCAGCACATCCATCCTCCTGCGCACAACTCTATCCATAGCCCACGCCTCGCAACCATACAACATTGTTGGAACCACTATTCCTTCAAACATACCCATTTTTGCTTTCCGAGATAATGTTCTCGACTTCCACACATTCTTCAAGGCCCCCAGGATTTTCGCCCCCTCCCCCACCCTATGATCCACTTCCGCTTCCATGGTTCCATCCGCTGCCAGATCCACTCCCAGATATCTAAAACACTTCACTTCCTCCAGCCTTTCTCCATTCAAACTCACCTCCCAATTGACTTGACCCTCAACCCTACTGTACCTAATAACCTTGCTCTTATTCACATTTACTCTTAACTTTCTTCTTCCACACACTTTACCAAACTCAGTCACCAGCTTCTGCAGTTTCTCACATGAATCAGCCACCAGCGCTGTATCATCAGCGAACAACAACTGACTCACTTCCCAAGCTCTCTCATCCCCAACAGACTTCATACTTGCCCCTCTTTCCAAAACTCTTGCATTTACCTCCCTAACAACCCCATCCATAAACAAATTAAACAACCATGGAGACATCACACACCCCTGCCGCAAACCTACATTCACTGAGAACCAATCACTTTCCTCTCTTCCTACACGTACACATGCCTTACATCCTCGATAAAAACTTTTCACTGCTTCTAACAACTTGCCTCCCACACCATATATTCTTAATACCTTCCACAGAGCATCTCTATCAACTCTATCATATGCCTTCTCCAGATCCATAAATGCTACATACAAATCCATTTGCTTTTCTAAGTATTTCTCACATACATTCTTCAAAGCAAACACCTGATCCACACATCCTCTACCACTTCTGAAACCACACTGCTCTTCCCCAATCTGATGCTCTGTACATGCCTTCACCCTCTCAATCAATACCCTCCCATATAATTTACCAGGAATACTCAACAAACTTATACCTCTGTAATTTGAGCACTCACTCTTATCCCCTTTGCCTTTGTACAATGGCACTATGCACGCATTCCGCCAATCCTCAGGCACCTCACCATGAGTCATACATACATTAAATAACCTTACCAACCAGTCAACAATAGTCACCCCATTTTTTAATAAATTCCACTGCAATACCATCCAAACCTGCTGCCTTGCCGGCTTTCATCTTCCGCAAAGCTTTCACTACCTCTTCTCTGTTTACCAAATCATTTTCCCTAACCCTCTCACTTTGCACACCACCTCGACCAAAACACCCTATATCTGCCACTCTATCATCAAACACATTCAACAAACCTTCAAAATACTCACTCCATCTCCTTCTCACATCACCACTACTTGTTATCACCTCCCCATTTGCGCCCTTCACTGAAGTTCCCATTTGCTCTCTTGTCTTACGCACTTTATTTACCTCCTTCCAGAACATCTTTTTATTCTCCCTAAAATTTAATGATACTCTCTCGCCCCAACTCTCATTTATATATATATATATACATATATATATATATATATATATATATATATATATATATATATATATATATATATATAATATATATATATATATATATATATATATATATATATATATATATATATATATATATATATATGTAAAGTAGTCGAGTAGAATATTGCTGTGTTGTGTGGTCACCAAAATTAGAAAACGGAGACACTCGAAATGCAACGCTGATGGACTGGAAGACATGATCTATCACTAGTGGCTGAAAGCAGCTGGAACCATACGGTCTGGAAAGCAAGAGTACGAGGCATGGCAATATAGGCGGACCAACAAATGGAAGCCAAGAAAAACGGTCTTAAATCACCGGAAAAACCTCTCAGCCAGGGAAATACAGAACCACTGAGGCGAGAGTTGTGCCTATGGAACTTACTCAATAAAAAAAGGGAAAATAATATTGGACGAAAATCTTATTCGAACGTTCAGCAAAAAAAAAGAAAAACACACACACACACACACACACACACACAAAAGGACTGTTCATTGTGGGATTCCAGGAAATGCACCGAGCGAACGCTACGTGTTAGTCCCATGCCTTTTCTGACACAATTTTTTCGTACGTGCCTCGTAGGTACGGTATGCTCTCTCTCTCTCTCTCTCTCTCTCTCTCTCTCTCTCTCTCTCTCTCTCTCTCTCTCTCTCTCTCTCTCTCTCTCTCTCTCTCTCTCTCTCTCTCCGTTGCTCTTAGTACCATCTCCTCTTTCTTACCTTCCTGATGCCTTCCGTTTTCCTTTCACTTCCTCACTTGATGTTCTCCAGTATTTTTACCATCGTTGACCCATCCCCCTTTCCTTCCTTCCTCCTTTTCCCTCCTTGTGTACTGCTGGTTTTAGGTCTTGTCCAATCGTTCATTTACTTCATACACGTCGATTTGTCCTCTGCCTTCCTGTCCTTTTCCCAGCATACCATTTCAGTCAACGTCTTCTCTTCGTCAATGGCTTCACAGGATATGTGTACCATCTTATACCACACACACACACACACACACACACACACACACACACACGACTCTATTCAGGAGCTCCCCACTACCCCATCATAGCCAGAACATCTTTTCTATCGTGAAGTAGTAGTTAGTCGTGCACCTTTTGAAGCCGGCTGGAAATTCATGATTTTCATCGAACACCTCACACTCGGTTCTCCCCCTCCGGAGTATTGAGGATCCTCACACCTCACACTCTGGCCCACCCAGCACTTCGTCGGTGAGGGGGGGCTTTTCCGCTACTCTGGCTAGCTGGTGTGGCGGAGGAGGAGAGACTAGCGTTATCCCGCACGAGTGTGCTATGCCTGGTGGAGGGTTTATCCAGCACTTCCCTCCCGGGTGAAGGTGCTTTCAAGTATTCCTCTTGTCATACCTTTCGGCTTGTCCCTACCCAGCCAGGATGCTGCCAGTCTCTCTCTCTCTCTCTCTCTCTCTCTCTCTCTCTCTCTCTCTCTCTCTCTCTCTCTCTCTCTCTCTCTCTCTCTCTCTCTCTCGAGGGAGGGTAGTATTTCCAGCGCTTCCGTAGGAATGAGAGGCGCGTCCGGTAACCACGTCCGGATGATGGGTTTTTTTTTTTTCCAGGCTCTGCCCCAACTTGAAGACAGTTGACGTATCACAGACGAAGACATTTCCAGTCCTTGACTTAGGGTGAAGACTTTACCAGTACCTCCCTCTGAAGGGAGATGTTTGTAGCAACCATGGCATGATGAAGGCCTTTCCATTACCTCCCTCTGAAGAGAGATGTTTGCAGCAACCATAGCATGATGAAGGCCTTTCCATTACCTCCCTCTGAAGGGAGATGTTTGTAGGAACCATAGCATGATGAAGGCCCTTCCATTACCTCCCTAAGAACGAACACATTACCCGTTGCATCCTTTCCACCCCCTGTATCATGTTTCAGTCGTTTTCCATTTCACGGCAATGTTTCCAGTGCCTCTCTTAAGAGTGAGAGTGCTTCCAGTACTTTTCTCTGGATTCGGTTACTTCCAGTACTTTCCCCTGGATTCGATTACTTCAAGGATCTGCGTTTGCATAATGATACATCCATTACGTCGCTGTGGATGGACTTGTTTCCAGTAACGCCTTGTAATGTTTATATGGCCAATGTATCCCTTTGGGTTAAGATGTCTCCAGTTCTCCCTTAGAGTGAGGATGTTTTCCTTGAATCATAAATATGTTTCCCCCCGACTCCAACCCGAATGGAATTCTTTGATGAACGTTTCTGAAAATGATGATGCGCTAACTTCCCTTTATATATATATATATATATATATATATATATATATTATATATATATATATATATATATATATATATATATATATATATATATCAAATCAAAAAAATATTATCCCTGGGGATAGGGGATTAAGAATACTTCCCACGTATTCCCTGCGTGTCGTAGAAGGCGACTAAAAGGGGAGGGAGCGGGGGGCTGGAAATCCTCCCCTCTCGTTTTTTTTTTTAAATTTTCCAAAAGAAGGAACAGAGGGGGCCAGTTGAGGATATTCCAAAAAAGGCCCAGTCCTCTGTTCTTAGCGCTACCTCGCTAACGCGGGAAATGGCGAATAGTTTAAAAGAAAGAAAAAAAAAAATATATATATATATATAGGAGTCACGCGGGGAGTGATCATCCTCCTCGAAGGCTCAGAGTGGGGTGCCTAAATGTGTGTGGATGTAACCAAGATGTGAAAAAAGGAGAGATAGGTAGTATGTTTGAGGAAAGGAACCTGGATGTTTTGGCTCTGAGTGAAACGAAGCTCAAGGGTAAAGGGGAAGAGTGGTTTGGAAATGTCTGGGGAGTGAAGTCAGGGGTTAGTGAGAGGACAAGAGCAAGGGAAGGAGTAGCAATACTCCTGAAACAGGAGTTGTGGGAGTATGTGATAGAATGTAAGAAAGTAAATTCTCGATTAATATGGGTAAAATTGAAAGTTGATGGAGAGAGGTGGGTGATTATTGGTGCATATGCACCTGGGCATGAGAAGAAAGATCATGAGAGGCAAGTGTTTTGGGAGCAGCTGAATGAGTGTGTTAGCGGTTTTGATGCACGAGACCGGGTTATAGTGATGGGTGATTTGAATGCAAAGGTGAGTAATGTGGCAGTTGAGGGAATAATTGGTATGCATGGGGTGTTCAGTGTTGTAAATGGAAATGGTGAAGAGCTTGTAGATTTATGTGCTGAAAAAGGACTGATGATTGGGAATACCTGGTTTAAAAAGCGAGATATACATAAGTATACTTATGTAAGTAGGAGAGATGGCCAGAGAGCGTTATTGGATTACGTGTTAATTGACAGGCGTGCGAAAGAGAGACTTTTGGATGTTAATGTGCTGAGAGGTGCAACTGGAGGGATGTCTGATCATTATCTTGTGGAGGCTAAGGTGAAGATTAGTATGGGTTTTCAGAAAAGAGGAGTGAATGTTGGGGTGAAGAAGGTGGTGAGAGTAAGTGAGCTTGGGAAGGAGACCTGTGTGGGGAAGTACCAGGAGAGACTGTGTACAGAATGGAAAAAGGTGAGAACAATGGAAGTAAGGGGAGTGGGGGAGGAATGGGATGTATTTAGGGAATCAGTGATGGATTGCGCAAAAGATGCTTGTGGCATGAGAAGAGTGGGAGGTGGGCTGTTTAGAAAGGGTAGTGAGTGGTGGGATGAAGAAGTAAGAGTATTAGTGAAAGAGAAGAGAGAGGCATTTGGACGATTTTTGCAGGGAAAAAATGCAATTGAGTGGGAGAAGTATAAAAGAAAGAGACAGGAGGTCAAGAGAAAGGTGCAAGAGGTGAAAAAAAAGGGCAAATGAGAGTTGGGGTGAGAGACTATCAGTAAATTTTAGGGAGAATAAAAAGATGTTCTGGAAGGAGGTAAATAGGGTGCGTAAGACAAGGGAGCAAATGGGAACTTCAGTGAAGGGCGTAAATGGGGAGGTGATAACAAGTAGTGGTGATGTGAGAAGGAGATGGAATGAGTATTTTGAAGGTTTGTTGAATGTGTCTGATGACAGAGTGGCAGATATAGGGTGTTTTGGTCGAGGTGGTGTGCAAAGTGAGAGGGTTAGGGAAAATGATTTGGTAAACAGAGAAGAGGTAGTAAAAGCTTTGCGGAAGATGAAAGCCGGCAAGGCAGCAGGTTTGGATGGTATTGCAGTGGAATTTATTAAAAAAGGGGGTGACTGTATTGTTGACTGGTTGGTAAGGTTATTTAATGTATGTATGACTCATGGTGAGGTGCCTGAGGATTGGCGGAATGCGTGCATAGTGCCATTGTACAAAGGCAAAGGGGATAAGAGTGAGTGCTCAAATTACAGAGGTATAAGTTTGTTGAGTATTCCTGGTAAATTATATGGGAGGGTATTGATTGAGAGGGTGAAGGCATGTACAGAGCATCAGATTGGGAAGAGCAGTGCGGTTTCAGAAGTGGTAGAGGATGTGTGGATCAGGTGTTTGCTTTGAAGAATGTATGTGAGAAATACTTAGAAAAGCAAATGGATTTGTATGTAGCATTTATGGATCTGGAGAAGGCATATGATAGAGTTGATAGAGATGCTCTGTGGAAGGTATTAAGAATATATGGTGTGGGAGGCAAGTTGTTAGAAGCAGTGAAAAGTTTTTATCGAGGATGTAAGGCATGTGTACGTGTAGGAAGAGAGGAAAGTGATTGGTTCTCAGTGAATATATATATATATATATATATAGTAAAAACGCAACACTCTTAAATGGAAAACATTCCTTATCCAGTTGTGGTCCATACCATTCTAAGCGACAAAGTTCGTCACTGTATTTCCAGTGACTGAAAAGGTAATCATCTAAGTTAACGGATAAATAGAAGTATTGTGGTTGGGATTATCACAGTCTCAGGGCCGTAATAGCATTATCATCAGAAACACTTTCGACACTTAAGAAACACTTTTAAGCAAATCATCACACTTAATGTACTTGTTATCGACTCACCATCACTCCAACGTTCGTTCTTTAACATCCAAGCCCTGGACTGCACTGCGGCTCTCTCTCCTCCTTCTCTTCCTCCTCCTCCTCCCTCCTGTGTGCCGCTGCACAATACCCGAGGCCGCATCTCCATCGCAAACCCCCCTTCAGTACCGCCCTTCGTCAACCCTCACCCGTTCCGTTGGCCACCCTTCAGCTTCTGGTTGCTCGTAAGGAATCCGTCCGTACTTGACATTCACACAGCCTCCGCCGACCCTATATGCACCAGTGGTGCCGGACTATTTGCTCCATCTAGGCTCCCCGGGGCCTCACTGTTCGGTGATATATCCGGCTGTCTATGGGGACGCTTGACTTCCGACATCCGGCAGTATTTCTGTGATGGCTTTAAGGGGGCTTTTGAAGTTGCATCTTCCCCCCCCATGCTCTAAGGTGCTTAAGAAAACTATAATTTACATATTTTTCGGGGGGAAAAAAAAGTATACACAAGATTTACGAATTATCTTGATGTCTACTGTGAGAGAAATGCATCTATTGGATAGATAGATAACTGAGGGCGATGTTGGATTTAGGGTAGACTAGACCCACACATTGCGCCACGTGCAACACATACCGCAGTGCTCTGGGGTGGACGTTTCTCCGACAGTGGCTATAGAGGATAGTGAGGGGGGAGGTCAGGGTTCGATGACCCTCCCTTCCTACTTTCCCGGCCACTGCTCCTGAAATCAAAGTTTTTTTTTGATATATATACCACTGACTAAGCGTCCAGGCAGCCAGTCCTGGAACATGAACTTGCCTGCAAATATCTCTTACTTCATGCACGAACTCTACTCTACTCTCTCTCTCTCTCTCTCTCTCTCTCTCTCTCTCTCTCTCTCTCTCTCTCTCTCTCTCTCTCTCTCTCTCCCTCCTTTTCGTACCGCAGATGAGGCTTACCCTCGATGCGGAGCTACATCCGTGATCAATGTCTCAAACATGAAAAAGGAGACTGCAAATGTAGGTAATCTCACATCAAATAAACACCAATTAAGTCTGATTCCCCTCCGTAATGAATCCCCCGGCCTGAAATGCATTTCTAGTCGTGGGCATTTCCAATACTGACACATCGTAAGTACAACAGATCTATGGCATAATGGAGACTCATCTAACTGGATCCCCAGCGCGGTCAAATTCCCAAATCAAGGGTCTCTCGAATTGCATAAACCACATGCGCAGTCAGTCCATACTGCTGGCTATCCCCTGGCGCATAGGAGGGTGCAGTATCTAAGGAGCTATGGATTTCTAGGACACTTGATCTCTTGAGTACGGGAGCATCACTGTAATGCTCTTCTGGCGCTAAAAGTCTCCCCAACGATGAATCGAATCCTATGCGTAAGGAATTCCTATCAAAACCAACGATAGTGAATCGTGAATCCCTTATAAATACAGATCCTCGACTGTTTTTTGTTTTCTTTCTTTCTTTTACGTAAACACAAATCCCTGACGAGGGCCTTAGAGCACGCGGGAGACCCCAGGAGCCTGATCCCCCACCACCTGACGGGGATGATAATGATGGTATCCTTCAAGGCAAACAGAATGCTGGCTCCTCCATTACCTCAGGAGTCCTGAACATACAGGACCTCTCTCACGGGGATGCTGGAGGAGGAGAAGGAGAAGAAGAAGTAGGGGGAGGGAGAAGGTGAGCAGTGCCGTGTGCTATGAATAAATTACATCGTAAGTTATTGTAAGGACTTTTGAGTGTCATACTCAAGGGTTTGGAGGCTTCAGGTAAGGGGCTGGCTATCACCTTTGACAATGGTCGTGACCTGTACGACGGGCTCTGCCGGAGGCACGGTAGATGGATGCAAACTTCTGGTGTAGGGTTTCGTGATTGTCATCTACGTGCTTGGTGCTACATGTCAGCTCTTGGTAGACACAAGCGCTTTGTGAGACAGACAGATAGACAGACAGACAGACAGACAGACACAGAAAGACAGAGGGAGGGGTAAGTCTACAAGGGGTAATAAAACGCTAGAGATAAGACATCATCCAACAGAAATCGTGTTGTGTGCATCGCCTGCCACTAGCTGGATCAGAGGGGGATGATGTCCTCCTGCGTCCCTCTGGAATAAGAAGGTCTCGAGCCCCTTCTGATGTTAATGGTGTACAGAGACCACGACCTGGGACAGTGTTGAATCCTGCGGTACTTTTATCCTGACGTCCTTAGATCTTCTAGAGGTTATTGTGAGGATATCTTGACTAATTACATCCTTGCAGGATATCTAGAAGGCCCTCGAGTCTCAGGATCTCAAAGCCTCTTCTGGAAGTCTTTCTTAACTAGGATACGCTCCTGAGAGTGTCGAAGGATCCTACAGAGATCATAAAAAGATTCCTTAGGGTTCGTGAATGGAGGGGTCCTCTGGCATACTGGTCACGATTTCGTTGATCCCACGCCTTCCGGGAAGATCCATTCTCTCTCGAGATACGTGAGTGACCACCATCCACTTGGAAATACGAGGCGAGGTCAAAGGTCAGAGGTGAGTGCATCAGCAACGTGATTCGACATCAAAAGGCGACAGCAAGCCACTGGAAGACCTTTGGTCATCAGAGGTCAATTATGATTAAGTGGATATCGTCATAGTTGCTGTGTGTTGTGATAGTTTAGAGTTGCCATAAGTTTGGTCAAAATTACCCTTACAGTTTCGTAATAGATCAGCGTTGCCATGTAGGATCGGTGAAAGACTTCGTCACTCATATCCACGTTGCCATATAGTTGTGACAGTAATAGCTGCCACACAATTTCACGCGAGGAAGCGTTGCCATATTGTGTTACATCTCGTAAAAAGGAAAGAAAAAAAAAGATAGAAATCCCAAAGGCATAGGGAGTCTGGGTAGCCATAGTCGTAAGGTCGTGGGTAGTTCCAGTTGCCATGGAGTCCCAAGGGCAGAGATCATGGCAAGACAGCGTTGCCGCTTCAATACTTCCAGGCGGGGACGCACACGGCTGGATTCCTCTGAGTCTGGACGCTCCAGGACTAATATGGATTCCAGTTGATGATGCCAGTTTAATTAAGGAAATGTATCTTCACCGCCTTCTTCAGGAGGACTGGAATGTTACGTTAAAGAGACGGCCAGAGGCTGATGAGATGAGAGACTCTTAGGCCGCCAATCGTCCAGAGAGACGAAGATTTCCCTTAATTAAAGATTTAAAGTTGGTCATTTTTTTTATCCATATGTGAAACCACAGTTAAGAAGTAGGACTTCGGATATCTCTCATACTAATTTTTCTAATGATGAAGGCTCCAATCATGGACAAAAGTCCATATCAAGGCAGGACCTTAATGGAAATATAGAAAACTATGAAACGGAAAAAGAAAAGACAAGGGAAAGGATTTACGAATGTTGGAGGAAGTTAAAAAAAAAAAAAAACTCTTTTGAAAACCGCCCAGATATGGTTATTGGGAAAGACATGAGAAAGGTAGAAAGTTCCAAAGCTTCGAGGCGTAGGGAAAGAAGTATGTATCAAAATGGCCCACCTTCGTGTTGCTGATGCCCACACAATAATCAGAGAGAAGTACGGTATTGGGAGAAGCACTAGACCGATGGTGTTCAACTGGGGAGAGGTTACGAGGGAGACCACCAATGTTGGGAGAGGGAATGGGAAAAGAAGAAGGAAGGTCTCATAGAGAAGGAAAGGTCGTGGGTGGGGGCCGGTACAAAGCCCTCCCTCTCGTTGGCAGTAGAGTCAGGCTGAAACCCGGAGATTCTTAGCACCTAATAATGCCGGGGACGAGGGGTCGTTAGATTTGACAGAGTCTGTCATGATGATCCTTACAGGAGTACTGGTGTGGAGAGAGAAAAAACGTAATAATGATAAACAAGGTTTGAGTAGGTGTGTGGCGAGTGTAAGATGGTAAGACTAGCCCGGTAGTCCCGTTCTGAGACAAATCGCAAGAGCAGCAATCCTGACATGGAGAGTGTAAGAGGGTTCCGGGGCACCACTTTTCACGTTCCTCAAGGAGGAGGTTGGTATCACGACCCTGGGCGGCGGCTGTCAACCTACTACCTAAAAGGGGTTGCTCCAAGGGTAGAGGGAAGGGATGATTGAGTTAGCTGGGGTACTGGGAGGAGCCAGTACGCTACCACCCCCCTCTGAGCGGCCCTCCCTCATCACACTGTGTGGCAGAGTCACACAATAAAGTGTAATCAGAGGGGCATACCTTCAAATGTGCAAGGGGTCGTGGGAGGTGGCCATTACTCCACTACCTGAGCCCTCACCTTCTCGCAGAGGACGTCTCGCTGTGTCAAATGTGTCGTCGTATGTTTACGAGGAACCCTGTGCTACCATGGGATTCGACCTATGATCTTTACGAAGGTTTCGCCTTTGCACCTTTCGGCCACACTGTTGACAGTTCTCTCTCTCTCTCTCTCTCTCTCTCTCTCTCTCTCTCTCTCTCTCTCTCTCTCTCTCTCTCTCTCTCTCTCTCTCTCCTGAGTAACCCCACATAAGGACAGCAAATCATGATAACCTTCACCAAGTGCGCCACCTATTTCCCCCCCCCCCTCACCCTCCTCCGTAGCCTCGCTGGGCGCGCGCATCCTTCCCCCACCTTCCTCCCAGCAACGCCTCGTGGAGGGGGAAGGTAATGGGGGAGTGAAGGGGGGGTGTTTAGCAACTGGGGCGGAGGGTGACCTACCTCAAGTTGCTTGATAGTGGCCAAGGACTCTCCCCTCCACCATTTTCTCCCTCCCTCCTCCCTCCCTCACAAAGCCCTCCCTTTGTGTGTGTGTGTGTGTGTGTGTGTGTGTGTGTGTGTGTGTGTGTGTGTGTGTGTGTGTGTGTGTGTGTGTGTGTGTGTGTGCTTTTAACTTAGTCATTTGACCCTGGATGCAACGGAGAAGGTCATCCAATTCATTAAGACAACCAATCGTGGATTACCTTTCGACGTATGTAATTCCATTTACATGGAAAAGTCGCAAAGAAGCAAAGACCATTGTGGTTACATCGAGAAGGCCATCGGGTTTACCGCGAAACAAAAGAAAAAAAATAATGGTGGAATGCCTGTGTTCTATCTAATTCAGATCAGATACTTTTGTCTCATGAATAAAATTCGGAAGATTCACCTCGCATTTATCGACCGAGTGGTATACCAACCAACCCAAGTGCCGCTCTCTTTTAACCCTCCTGGCCGTGCCTCTCTCTCTCTCTCTCTCTCTCTCTCTCTCTCTCTCTCTCTCTCTCTCTCTCTCTCTCTCTCTCTCTCTCACCTGATCCATCCAGTCGAGTCTCTGTTATATTGCATCATTCTGGCTAGCGTCTGGTATGTGTCTTGTTCCTTCACTGGCATCTCCGAGCAGCGACATCTGTATGATTGACTCGAACGAGACACCTGTCTCAGTGACCCGTTGTGGACGACATCCGCCTCTCTAACCCGTGGACGACATCTGCCTCTCTAACCCGTACACGACATCTGCCTCTCTAACCCGTACACGACATCTGCTTCTCTAACCCATGGACGACATCTGCCTCTCTAACCCGTACACGACATCTGCTTCTCTAACCCATGGACGACATCTGCCTCTCTAATCCGTACACGACATCTGCTTCTCTAACCCATGGATGACATCTGCTTCTCTAACCCATGGACGACATCTGCCTCTCTAACCCATGGACGACATCTGCCTCTCTAACCCGTGGACGACATCTGCCTCTCTAACCCATGGACGACATCTGCCTCTCTAACCCGTACACGACATCTGCTTCTCTAACCCATGGACGACATCTGCCTCTCTAACCCATGGACGACATCTGCTTCTCTAACCCATGGACATCTGCCTCTCTAACCCGTGGACGACATCTGCTTCTCTAACCCATGGACGACATCTGCCTCTCTAACCCATGGACGACATCTGCTTCTCTAACCCATGGACGACATCTGCCTCTCTAACCCGTGGACGACATCTGCCTCTCTAACCCATGGACGACATCTGCCTCTCTAACCCGTGGACATCTGCCTCAAGTGACGGTCGGCACTGGTGTACGACAGATTGCTTCCGCATCCCTTTCTCTTGCTTCCTCATTGTCCTGACCTGACACGTTGCAAACTGCCAGACTACAATAAGAATTATCTCCCATCGATCCTGCGGACGCGCATGGCTCTCCACCACGCACCGATGCACGCCCTGCCTGCCTGCATTGCCTGGCTCGCCACTAGGGTTGTTGCTCAGGACATTCGAACTTCCGTCTCGGCAATTGTCTTCATACTTCGATGTGCCACTCTTGAGACACACACACCTTCCCCAAGACTGCTTACCTAGACCCCAGGCCTTGTCTTCACACTTCGATGTTCCAATCTCTCACACTTCGATGTTCCAGTCTTGAGACACACGCCTTCCTCAAGATTGTTAACCCAAAGCCCAGGCCTCGTCTTCACACTTCGAAGTTCCAATCTCTCACACTTCGATGTTCTAATTTTGAGACACACGCTTTCCTCAAGACTGCTGACCCAGAGCCCAAGCCTTGTCTTTACACTTCGATGTTCCAGTCTTGAGACACAAGCCTTCCCCAAGACTGCTAGCGACCCAGAGCCCAGGCCTTGTCTTCACACTTCGATGTTCCAGTCTTGAGACACCAAGCCTTCCCCAAGACTGCTAGCGACCCAGAGTCCAGGCCTTGTCTTCACACTTCGATGTTCCAGTCTTGAGACACCAAGCCTTCCCCAAGACTGCTAGCGACCCAGAGCCCAGGCCTTGTCTCCACTCTTCGAAGTTCTAATCCTGAGAGACGCCCTTCCCAAGACAGCAGACCCGGAGCCCAGATTGGTCTATAACCCTCAGAGTGCTTCACCTTCGTCACATTATGATGGGGTGGTCGGAACGCACCATCCCCGTCCGCCGACCTTCATCACTTAATGGAAGCAGAAATGGGTACCTTTCCTCCCCCATCGTTAATACCCATTAGCGGTGGTGCTCCCACACTCTACCCCCTACCCCACATCCCTCCTCACAGTAGCCCTATAGAACCCTATTCCTTGGGCGGAGGAGTGGTGGATGGGGGGAGGGGTGGGGTGGGGGGAGTCTGGAGCATTTGATATAACCACCTGGATGTTCTAACCAGTTTCTCCAGGGATGTGTTAACCAAGTATTCGAACTATGGACGTATAACACTTCACAACATCGCTCGTCACACACACACACACACACACACACACACACACACACACACACACACACACACACACTCGAGTAAGACCCAGCATTGTACACAATTTTTGCCCTGCCACAATATGGTATACACCACCAACTAATTGAGCCTCCCATCGTCCAAAACCAACTCTCAATTCATGAATTACAACCGCCACGGTTAATTCTGGGAGCACGGCGGTTGCACGATATTCAACTAAGCCCGGTTCGTTCATCATTATACATGGGATGTTACCAAATATTGTTATGGAGGGGAGGTGAGTATATTTCATTGACCTGGTGAGCTGCCATTTCGTGTGTTCGCTGCATGAGTGAAGGCAACGGGTGGAGAGATGATGATGATGATGATGATGATGACATACATGTATTGTGACGAAATTTTGGAGTTTTATTCTATATAATCTTTTTTTCATCGCGTCTGCATTATAGGATCCGTTTGATGTGTGTGTGTGTGTGTGTGTGTGTGTGTGTGTGTGTGTGTGTGTGTGTGTGTGTGTGTGTGTGTGTGACTTTGTTGGGAAAGGATTCTCTCTCTCTCTCTCTCTCTCTCTCTCTCTCTCTCTCTCTCTCTCTCTCTCTCTCTCTCTCTCTCTCTCTCTCTCTCTCTCTCTCTCTCTAGCTATATCTCCCTGTATATACATATATATACATCCTTCTGCATCGGGTTTCGTGTATGTTCTCTTTTTCTTTTTTTCCTCCCCAGTCTTTGTTCAACTTGTATTTGCTAGCTGGCTCTTGTCATCCGATGAACTTTTCTTTTCCCTTCTGTGCTTCCCTTGACAAGACCAGACATACGTCGTCCCTATACGAACTTTAGACACTCAAGGGTTCAATTGGCTGTTTGATTCAAACGCCATATTCCCCTGAGCTGTCTGTCGTGTTTTGGTGTTCAACTAACTCGACTCAGAATGTCTCTCTTCATACTGTATAGATATCCCTTAAGCACGACAACTTCAGAAGCGAAGGTCACATATTCGAATTGTCTCCGAAGCTTCGGAAGTGGGGGTTTACATGTTCGATTTGACCCGAAATTTCAGAAGCAGGGTTCAGATGGTCGACCTCTTTCCGTAGCTTGAGAAATGGGGTTCAAATGTTCGACTTGTCTCCGAATCTTCAGAAATAAGGTATATATATAAGTTCGACTAGTGCCCGAAGCTTCGGAGGCAGAGTTCAGACGTTCGACTCGCCTCCAAGACTCTAGAAATAGGGTATAGACACTCGACTTGTGCCCGAAGCTTCGGAAGCTCAATTCGGACGTTCGACTCGTCTCCAGAGCTTCTGGAGCAGGATTCAAAAAAAGTTTGCCTCATTAACATCTCCCCTTGCCTCCACCTCCTGAGCCTCCGTCCCTTAAAGTCTCTCCCCTTTGTAGCCCAGCTGGTGGGGTTCAGTTACTAAACTCATTATCATTCTTCTGTCTCTCGTCTAGCAGCGCCAGTTGCCCTACGGTTCCATTTGGCTCGCCTTTTTTTTTTTCTTTTAAGCTTCCCTAAAACCTCGGCGGTGTGTGGCGGCTCGCGTCTTTAGGTGATCTCCCGTCCCTAAAATAGTCACTGTAGTTAAGGTCGATTTGTCCAAGTCATGTATTAGCTTTTAGATATATGGGTTTAGTGTCATATTGCCCTGTAGTATCACACAGAATTAACCCTACACTTGACGTTTTCCTCCTCCCAACGTGTCAGCCTTAAAGGTGAAGTCTGGTCCGACGCCCATACACTGCTACCCACACTTTCCCACGCGTGCACCACCGCCCACACCTGCCCACGCGAATACCACCATCCACAGCTGCCCACACGAATACCACCACCCACACCTGCCCACACGAATACCACCACCCACACCTGTCCACGCCAATACCACCACCCACAACTGCCCACGCGAATACCACCATCCACAGCTGCCCACACTCATACCACCACCCACACCTGCCCACATGAATACCACCACCCACACCTGTCCACGCGAATACCACCACCCACACCTGCCCACACTAATACCATTGCCCACACTCATACCATTGCCCACACTCATACCATTGCCTACACCTGCCCACACTAATACCATTGCCCACACTAATACCATTGCCCACACCTCCCCTCATTTAAACTGCTCCAGTACCAGTTTCACAGGCCAACACCAACCTTCCCACAAAGCCCTCCTCCTCCCACAGCCACCTCTCCATGCAACCTCCACTATGAGTCCAGATCCCTTGTGCATTTAATTAGGCATGACAAATGGCCTTCAGTGCATGCAAATGCATAGCCAAGCAATTTGGTGATAAAGCATTCAACACGTATATGAAATAGCTAGTAAACCATCATCAAAAGTATAAGAAGGAAAGGACCTATGGGTGTTTGATGATGCTGACTTAAAATATGCCAAGCAGTACTTAGCCACTTACAGTAAGACAGAATCTAAGTTTTCCTAGCTACCTGTGTGAGTTGTAAAACGATGGCTGGCCACCGAGCTAATCTTTATATATCGCCCTTGTCAAAAAACCAAGTTTGGAATACGCTCTTCAGTCCTGTTCAAGGAATGTTAACAAAGACGAGGAGAAACTTGAGCTAATACAGAGAAGAGTAGCGAATCTAATTCCGTCGCTCAGATATAAACTTTGTGCAGACAGACTAAAACATCCAAGATTATTTTCCGTTAAAAAAAAAAAAAATAAGAAGCCCAAACTCCGAGATCTGACAGATTAGATAATCCTGAATAATTCCCATAATGTAACACACGATAATTCTTCATGTTATGAAGAGATATTCTGACCGGAGATAACGATATGAACCTAAAGGAGAAAGTGTAACGCAAGAGTGGGCAAAAAATAGCCTTAGCGGCAGAGTTATATAAATGACTGGTATAAACAACTCACAGACACTGCCGATGCAAGAACATTCAATATGTTTACATCACAGCAAAACAAATATTCTAACATCCCCAACTGTTTGTGGATAATGGCTCGACTGGTGGGGTTAATGGCGTCCCAGACAGGTGTGTGAGAACGGTCAACCATTCCCCCCCCCGCCCACCCCACCCTCAGCCAACCATTGGTGCTCTCTAGGACGCACTGATGGTGCGATGGAGCAGCCCAGTCTCTCCATTTTACTCTTCTTTCGAGAGATTAACAACTAAAATTGTTCCTTTAAGGTGCATCGAACAGCAGGAATTAGATGAGAACACATTTTCCATTCTTCCTTTCCTATCGAATTTCTTTGTCAGTATACGTTTTCCAAAGTGTGTGGTGCCTCTTCCATAGCTGTGTCCCACCACCAGCTGATATACTGAAGGGAGGGGAAGAGCCTCTTTGCTATAGCGTCCTCTCTCCATCTGTGTAGCTTAGGAGTAATGGATGATATCTCTGTCCTCCAGCACACACACACACACACACACACACACACACACACTCGCCACAGACCATCAGTCTTGTGTCATTTGTCTTCCCCATGTACTTCCGTGGACGCACACACACACACACACACACACACACACACACAACTGTCAACCACCACACTAACCCACACGTATATTACGAACTCCAGCAACCCCCTTATACACTCTCATGCCCCAACCTTACATGACCAACCCACACCAATTATCCTACACCACTTACACTACACCCATAACCCTACATGGTCCACCCCACACCACATCCAGAACCCCTACACCACTCACCCCACATCCAGAACCCTACATGGTCCACCCACACCACATCCAGAACCCCTACACCACTCACACCACATCCAGAACCCTACATGGTCCACCCACACCACATACAGAACCCCTACACCACCCACACCACATCCAGAACCCTACATGGTCCACCCACACCACATCCAGAACCCTACATGGTCCACCCACACCACATCCAGAACCCTACATGGTCCACCCACACCACATCCAGAACCCTACATGGTCCACCCACACCACATCCAGAACCCCTACACCACCCACACCACATCCAGAACCCTACATGGTCCACCCACACCACATCCAGAACCCTACATGGTCCACCCACACCACATCCAGAACCCCTACACCACCCACACCACATCCAGAACCCTACATGGTCCACCCCACACCACATCCAGAACCCTACATGGTCCACCCAAACCACATCCAGAACCCTACATGGTCCACCCACACCACATCCAGAACCCCTACACCACCCACACCACATCCAGAACCCTACATGGTCCACCCCACACCACATCCAGAACCCCTACACCACCCACACCACATCCAGAACCCTACATGGTCCACCCACACCACATCCAGAACCCTACATGGTCCACCCACACCACATCCAGAACCCTACATGGTCCACCCACACCACATCCAGAACCCCTACACCACCCACACCACATCCAGAACCCTACATGGTCCACCCACACCACATCCAGAACCCTACATGGTCCACCCACACCACATCCAGAACCCCTACACCACCCACACCACATCCAGAACCCCTACATGGTCCACCCCACACCACATCCAGAACCCTACATGGTCCACCTACACCACATCCAGAACCCTACATGGTCCACCCACACCACATCCAGAACCCTACATGGTCCACCCCATACCACATCCAGAACCCCTACACCACCCACACCACATCCATAACCCTACATGGTCCACCCACACCACATCCAGAACCCCTACACCACTCACACCACATCCAGAACCCTACATGGTCCACCCACACCACATCCAGAACCCCTACACCACCCACACCACATCCAGAACCCTACATGGTCCACCCACACCACATCCAGAACCCTACATGGTCCACCCACACCACATCCAGAACCCTACATGGTCCACCCACACCACATCCAGAACCCTACACCACCCACACCACATCCATAACCCTACATGGTCCACCCACACCACATCCAGAACCCCTACACCACCCACACCACATCCAGAACCCTACATGGTCCACCCACACCACATCCAGAACCCCTACACCACCCACACCACATCCAGAACCCTACATGGTCCACCCACACCACATCCAGAACCCTACATGGTCCACCCACACCACATCCAGAACCCCTACACCACCCACACCACACCCAGAACCCTACATGGTCCACCCACACCACATCCAGAACCCCTACACCACTCACACCACATCCAGAACCCCTACATGGTCCACCCACACCACATCCAGAACCCCTACACCACTCACACCACATCCAGACCCCCTACCTCGTCCACACCACACAAGCACACATATCCTCTCTCCCACACCCAACACCGCCCACATCACCACACTACATCTTTCTTGCCTGGGAGTCGTCCAACACACCACCGTCGCCAGGTGGTTCTCAGTGCCGGAGGGGGGGGGGGGTGCGGGGGTTCGCTCCATCTTGGCCAGAGTCTGTTAAGTCCGGAGGGCTTGTGGGCTGGCGCTGCCACACGCTCAAACACGGCCCCTCGCTAGCCTGAGGCTGACGGATTATGTCCCTGGCCTCTGAGAGGTTAGAGGAATATATTCATGGCCTCTGAGAGGTTAGAGGAATATATTCATGGCCTCTGAGAGGCTGGAGGAGTATATTCCTGGCCTCTGAGAGGCTGGAGGAATATATTCCTGGCCTCTGAGAGGCTGGTGGAATATATTCCCGGCCTCTGAGAGGCTGGAGGAATATATTCCTGGCCTCTGAGAGGTTAGAGGAATATATTCATGGCCTCTGAGAGGCTGGAGGAGTATATTCCTGGCCTCTGAGAGGCTGGAGGAATATATTCCTGGCCTCTGAGAGGCTGGTGGAAAATATTCCCGGCCTCTGAGAGGCTGGAGGAGTATATTCCTGGCCTCTGAGAGGCTGGTGGAATATATTCCCGGCCTCTGAGAGGCTGGTGGAATATATTCCCGGCCTCTGAGAGGCTGGAGGAGTATATTCCTGGCCTCTGAGAGTCTGATAGAGTAGGGCTGTGGCCTCCCCCGTCAAGTCTTGTATGTATTTTCCCATACTTCCCAGCGAGGCCTATCCGACAGGTTCTGGATATGAACCGGAAGTCAAATATTTCTGGTTTTGATAGGTAGGAATTGCCAAGTGAAGGAGACAGTTACCAGGGAGGGGGGGTGTGGTGGGTGGAGGGGCGGGGTGTTGTGGGATGAGGGGGGGAGGGAAGGACGCTGGTGGGATGGGGGAGAGGAGGACGGTGGTGGAGGAGGGAAGTACATGGAACAGCCAGTTCCACCGGAGACCTAATGGTCTGCCACACCGTTGTGTACGGGAGGATAGCAGTAGCGGTGGTAACCCTATATTACCAAAGTCCCGTTGTTGGAAAAAGGTAACTGTGGCTGATGGCTCCCTCCACTCCCTCCAGCACAACAGGTGGCAGGATTCTTAGTCTTAAAACACCACGTGTGGTAGGGATACAGACGGGGGAAAACTTCTAAAGGAACAAGCTGACTGGAAAACACTCGCTGATTTAAATACGAGCCACTGGATAATCTAAGAAGCAGCTGCTGTCAACACTGAAGTGGATCTTAACTTAACCCTTAAGGATCTTAATCTATGACAGTTACTATCACTGAAATATCTCTCTGGCGTCGAGGTCATTAGATCCTGGTGGTCTTCGTGTGGACTAACAGATGACGGTGGTTTGGGCACCGTGTCCTGCCACCCTACTAAGAGAGTACTGAAGCACTTGGGGTATCATCGCTCATGCTCTCGTGCTCAACTTCACGCCATCAGATATCTATATGGTCAGTGCACTGCCGTCGAACTCTTGAAGACAAAGAGTCGAAAATAGTCGTCACTGAAAATGTCTTTTTTTATACCTCCGGGTCTCTCTCTCTCTCTCTCTCTCTCTCTCTCTCTCTCTCTCTCTCTCTCTCTCTCTCTCTCTCTCTCTCTCCCCCTTTGATACAACCCCGCGCCGTAATACCTATACCTTTTGTCGTCATTAGGAATTCGTTATATACACCCTGTCGTTACCACAGTGTACCAGGGGAGTGTACACACACACACACACACACACACACACACCCATACCTCACTACAGTGTAGTAGGGCAGTGTAGACAGATATATCTTCCTGATTCGCGTCAGAGAGTTCCACAGTCAGCGAAAATCGTTCAGAAAAATATCCGTGCAACGTATTTTCTGGAACTGGCCCATGCATTCTGTGAACTACGGCTAGAGGCATGAGCAAAACCGATTACTATATGTATATATGTATGTATATATGTGTGTGTGTGTGTGTGTGTGTGTCCCTATGCACAGAGAGGACCAGAAAATCCAATGTCATAACCTACAGTGCTTGAGTCCTCCATCACCCACAGTTGAGATGTGTCATTACACCCTCACTGCAGGCGAGGGCACGGGGGGGGGGCGCACCAGAGCCATCTAGTGAGGGACGCGAGACACAGGGAGGTAGGTATAGAAGAGGCCAATACCACAACGTTGACATTGCCCGCGAGCCACACACACACACACACACACACACACACACACACCGGTGCTTAACTCGTTAGATTCCAGCCCGGCCAGCCAATTGGAACCATTCCGCCTCGAGCCTGTTTATGATTGGCTCTAAAAATTTTACTTTTGTGCGTGCATTTCCCAGGAGTGGGGGAGGGGGAGGTGGCATGGGTGGTGTGTGTATGTGTGTGTGTGTGTGTGTGTGTGTGTGTGTGTGTGTGTGTGTGTGTGGTAATGCTTGTTAGTGTGTGTGTGTGTGTGTGTGTGTGTGTGTGTGTGTGTGTGTGTGTGTGTGTGTCTTTTTCGTGCGTGTGTGTATCTACTATTCTATCTGTTCGTATGTCTGTGTGTAACGTCTGCGTCTGTGTCAACAGCAGAGTTGACTGCAGACCGGCAGCCGCCAGGATTCGAACCTAAGCTGGCTCATTCCCAGCGGCTTTAGATGAGTTAGCGAGGTAGTGCCAGGAACAGACGAAGAATGGCCTCATTCGCTCAATTCTCTCTCCAGCTGTCATGCACAGTGCACAGAAACCACAGCCCCCTATCCACGGCCAAGCCCCATAGACCTTTCAGTGGCTTCCCTCCACCGCTAATTTAGTCCAATAACAGCACGTCGTCCCCTGTATACCACACCAGGAAGAGAGTTTTTTTCACTCATTTTGCCCTGTCTCTTAATTTTGTACTTATGTATCTTACCTTTACTCGTATGTATGTACACACACACACACACACACACACACACACACACAAGCACCAGCCTAAGCCAGGTACGCAAATATCGGCCAAATGTCACGTCCAGGATTCGAACCCATGCGGGTTCGACCACTACACCACGGAGAGCCGTGCTCGTGAACTGTCGCCCTCCTCAGGATGTTCACATTCAACAACCTCCTCTTTGCGCCTGTCAGGTGGCACATAACCTGGTCCTGCCCGCTGACCCTGAACCACACTTACCCATAACCCATTCACCCACGTATTCTTATGTATACGTCTTAAACGAAGCGGCTGCTGTCACGTACTGCGGAATCGGAGTGTCCTTCCATAAACTTTCACATTTAGGTTAGGTTACGTTACGTTAGGTTAGGTTAGGTTAGGTTAGGTTAGTTTACGTTAGGTTAGGTTAGGTTAGGTTAGGTTAGGTTAGTTTACGTTAGGTTAGGTTAGGTTAGGTTAGGTTGGTGAAGTTTTTTGGGTTTTTTTGGATGTTTGGTTACGAAAGAATATCCCGTTCGTGGTATTCGTCTTATTTTATCAAGCGACTAATACCGTGTATTACGAGGCACGGACCAGCAACCCACTATCTTTCTCGGACCACTTACTCCCAGTCACCATTCCTCTTTCAGCACACACACACACACTCATCAAGCGTTTCCCCCATCTTCATTTACGACAGGGAATCGAGACGTTTCTGTTACACCTTCAACTCCCGCTTCACTCACTCTTGCATTTGGATCCCCAAACACTACGATTCGATCCACCGATTCGAAACGGCCACTACATTCCCTCAACTCCTCCCGCGATGATGAGGGTAATGAATAATAACAATACATAAAACAACATTAAATAAATGAAGGATAAAGTAATCGTGATTCTAAATACATAAAACATCATTAAATAAATGAAGGATAAAGTAATCGTGATTCTAAATACATAAAACATCATTAAATAAATGAAGGATAAAGTAATCGTGATTCTAAATACATAAAACATCATTAAATAAATGAAGGATAAAGTAATCGTGACTCTAAATACATAAAACATCATTAAATAAATGAAGGATAAAGTAATCGTGATTCTAAATACATAAAACATCATTAAATAAATGAAGGATAAAGTAATCGTGATTCTAAATACATAAAACATCATTAAATAAATGAAGGATAAAGTAATCGTGATTCTAAATACATAAAACATCATTAAATAAATGAAGGATAAAGTAATCGTGATTCTAAATACATAAAACATCATTAAATAAATGAAGGATAAAGTAATCGTGATTCTAAATACATAAAACATCATTAAATAAATGAAGGATAAAGTAATCGTGATTCTAAATACATAAAACATCATTAAATAAATGAAGGATAAAGTAATCGTGATTCTAAATACATAAAACATCATTAAATAAATGAAGGGTAAAGTAATCGTGATTCTAAATACATAAAACATCATTAAATAAATGAAGGATAAAGTAATCGTGATTCTAAATACATAAAACATCATTAAATAAATGAAGGATAAAGTAATCGTGATTCTAAATACATAAAACATCATTAAATAAATGAAGGGTAAAGTAATCGTGATTCTAAATACATAAAACATCATTAAATAAATGAAGGATAAAGTAATCGTGATTCTAAATACATAAAACATCATTAAATAAATGAAGGGTAAAGTAATCGTGATTCTAAATACATAAAACATCATTAAATAAATGAAGGATAAAGTAATCGTGATTCTAAATACATAAAACATCATTAAATAAATGAAGGATAAAGTAATCGTGATTCTAAATACATAAAACATCATTTAATACATGAAGGATAAAGTAATCGTGACTCTAAATAAATAGAAAAAAAAAAGAAGAAAGAGAGTGTCATGAAGTGTTGTGGGGTTGGAAAGCAAGTGTCTTCCGTTGAGTGGCCAGCACTTCCGTCACAATGGCCGGGTCAGCTAGCGGGCCTCAGCCTTCCACCACCACCACAACCCCGAGTGAAATATTTCCCTCCACCCAACGCCAGAAAATGGTCGGTTACGGCGTCATTCCTGCAGTCGGAAGAGAACCGCTCTCTCGAAAGAACCCGAAATCTCTCGGGCTTTAAAATCCAGTAACCGCCGCGAAGTTTGGATTTTATTGAACGTATTTACTAAAGCTGACTTGCGGATAGGGGGGTGGGATATATATATATATATATATATATATATATATATATATATATATATATATATATATATATATATATATATATATATATATATATATATATAAAACACGACGCTCAAATTACATTAAAGTCTTAAGCAGCTTTCTGGAAACCACACGAAGTTTTTCACAAAAGCTGGTAAAAGTTAACTGGGGGAGGAAAAATATGTCACGATAGCTTCTCCGGGAAGAGTTTGCTCAAAGGGAAGACATGTCTAAACTCCGTCATTATATCTCCCTGTCCTACTTTCAGTCGGAGGAAGGTCGCTGGTGTGGGCCACCATCCGGGGCTCGAGAGGAGGTGACGAGTCTCTACAGACGATTCCTCTGCCACTTGGCTTCGCCTTTTTGTGCCGAGTACCGGAATTTTACCCTTCCATCACCTCACCTTGCCCATACCTTACCTTACCTTACCTTTCCATAACTTACCTTAATCTACCTTACATTACCTTATCTTACATATACCTTGCCTTAACTTACTATAACGTGAATTAATTTACCTTACATTACCTTATCTTAGCTGTATCTTACCTTTCCTTACAATACCTTACCTTAATCTACCTTACATTACCTTATCTTAGCCGTACCTTACCTTATCTTACAATAGCGTACCTTAATCTACCTTATATTACCTTATCTAAGCCGTACCTTACCTTATCTTACAACAGCTCACCATAATCCTTACACTACCTTATCTTATACCATTTGTGACCCACTTGGGCTTCTGGCAAATGACTGGTCAAGGCTATGACCTGGGTTCAACCACGAGTGACCCAGCTGGGCTGCCGGCAGGGGCAGGGAGCGTTGAGCGAGATAGACGCGTGAGCGTTGAGCGAGACAGACGCGTGACCGTTGAGCAAGAGGGGGGAAAAAAGACAGGTCACAGACTGAAAGCCTCTAAGGTGACGGTGTGTTGGGACCCACTCAAGACCTCGTCCATGAACCAGACCAAAACATGAGATTCGAACCTGACTCTATTCTGAACATGATGACTTCCCCGTGGTCGACCGCCAGTCATTCGACATAGTGCAACACAAACTTGATGGCACCTACATAGCTAGGAGTGCCTGCGAAGGCGACTGTGTCATTAGGTAGGGAGAGAGCGTCGCGCCCACCGCAGGAAGAGTTAGTAAAGAAGGGCGCGAGTCTGGTTACGTCAAGAGTTTTATGTCAGAGAGAGAGAGAGAGAGAGAGAGAGAGAGAGAGAGAGAGGCCGCGCGAAGGACAAAAGAACGAAGTGCATGCCACCGTCCTCGTTATTCGAGGGAGGTGGTGTCATAATGGCCACTCCGCGTGCGCCTAGTTGCCCCACACACTGTGGGAGGCAGCACCCACCTGACCACCACCACAGGAGAGGGGTCTCTGTGGCGAGGGAGGGAGGGAGGGAAGCAGGTAGACACCCACCTCACGAGAGCAGCGGCTCGAAATTATACCTTTAAAAACCTGGGGCGGACGGGTAGGGAGGGTTGGGGAGTTACTAAGGAGGGAGGCCTGTCATTCCATCCTGGCTAAGAGAGTCTAGGGAAAGGGCCAACTCCCAGATAAGCGAACTGTACGCCATACTAAGGCGATCAAACCCCACGGGTTGGTCTGTAATAACTGCTCACGAGGGGAAATACTTACGGTATCTATACACCACCAACAGCTTTTAGGGAATAGATTTCGTGATGTTTGCTCTGTGTGGGACTTCTAGGCCAGGTTGCAGGATGTGGTCGTGCCCAGTGTGTTGATGTTAATGTAGGGTTGAGTTGCAGTGCTTTGGAACGCAATATCGGAGAAACGAATGAGATTTAGCTGGTGTAGGGCATAATCGCGTTTGTGTACGACTGAATCTAACCAGGTTGGTGCTTTCTGCATTCTGAGGTGCTGCATATAAGTCCGAATTAAGAGAGTAGATATGTTCAACGCCAGAGAAAAGGGGGTGGCATCAGAGTGAGGAGAGAAGCAGTAGTAACTTGAATTAAGCAGATCAGAATTATCGGTGCAAGAGTGAATACGGTTAGAGACTGAAGAAGAGGACTGTCAATACAGAGAGAGAGAGAGAGAGAGAGAGAGAGAGAGAGAGAGAGAGAGAGAGAGAGAGAGAGAGAGAGAGAGAGAGAGCAGGCGACTGGACAGAACCCAGAATACGAAGTCGCCATATCCAGAATCATCGCGAAAGAAACGAGCGGAGATGAGACTATGAAAAGCCAAGTGAGGGGAAGTTAAGAAAAGCAAAGACACACTATACCTTTGCCAAATTGTTTTTTTTGGGGGGGATGTTGAAGGCCAGGACGAAAGATTCACTACAGCCCTTAAGACAAAGAGGGACCAGAGGTGATCTAAAAGAAGGAAAGAGGATTCAGTGGTTTTCTTAGAGAAAGTTCGAGAGTTTTTTCACAAAAATGTGGAGACTACAGAAGCGGAAGCGATCGGGGCGATAGCTGGAGGGGCACACATATCGCTTTCGCCTCTATAATCTGCTCCCTCAAAGCTGGCAGTGTTGTAATCTCCAGGAGGAAGGGATATATCATGGAGTCCAAATAGACGAGCAAGGGCCGGGGCTCGTTCGGCGACACACTCCCTAGAACAAGAAGGAGGAAGGTAGTATTGCCACCGCACTGCACCGCACCGCACTCACCCATGTCTCACCGGGAGAGGAATTGGAAGACCTTGCACGAGGAACCTGACGAAGGAGGCCATAGGCATAGCAAGAGGCGGCGACGTGGTGGGAGAGAGAAAGGACTAAGACAATCAAATATCCAAAATCGAGTAGAAAAGGAATAAGGTACCTCCCTATCTACCACATTATCCATCCACCTGTCTAGCCATTCCTGAAGGCTGACAAGAGGATAGGGATGACGTACACAGATCATCCATCCCGTCATTCAAACATCTTCATTATGACCATCATTATTTGCATTGACATAAACCTAGACTGAGTTTCGACTCATATGAAGCTTCACCGTTTCTACTTTGACATAAACCCAGACTGAGTTTCGACTCATATGAAGCTTCATCGTCTCTACTTTGACATAAACCCAGACTGAGTTTCGACTCATATGAAGCTTCATCGTCTCTACTTTGACATAAACCCACACTGAATTTCGACTCATATGAAGCTTCACCGTCTCTACTTTGACATAAACCCAGACTGAGTTTCGACTCATATGAAGCTTCACCGTCTCTACTTCGCCTGAAGCTTCAGTCAGCCTGAGTGTACTCAAAATCCCTCACTAATTCTCTCATAATCCTAACCAAAAAGCTCATAACTAGGACGCTCCCAACATCTGGAAATGCAAGAAGAAATGTAATCCATATAGAGGTCATTCTCCAGGGAGTCTCATTAACAAGGAATTACGGGGGTGGAGAAATGGACCTCATACATTATGAGGAAGACGGAGGTGGCCGTCATGAGGATACATGACCCGAAAAGCCAAAGGCGACGGAAGATAATACGTTCAGACTTGAGTTATGGAGGGAGGCAAGCGAGTGATTCATATCGACGCCACCAAAAAAAAAAAGACTATAGAAAACGGGACAATATAACAGAAAATCGAGATCAAGAATACCGAGAGAGAGAGAGAGAGAGAGAGAGAGAGAGAGAGAGAGAGAGAGAGAGAGAGAGAGAGAGAGAGTACTAGCACCCCCTTCAGGAGACCACATCGGCAGAGGGAGAGTAAAAAAAAGGGGGTTTGATATAGAAGACCTGACGCTGTTCATCGACATCACGCTGTTACTGAACAACCCCCCCCCCAAAAAAAAAATAAATAAATAAATAAATAAATAAATAAAAAATAAAAAAAGACGGTAAAGCCTTTTGAAAAATTATTTCTGAAGATCAAACTAGGAAAAAAATATTAGTAAACTGAAAAAGAAAAATCTCACATATCGACTATCTTTTTTTTTGTTTTAACTCATATAATAATATCCTGCAGGTAATTATAAATATGTTTATTCATTATCATTTACTGTCAGTGTTCCTCTGATTCAATAATAAAAAAAAAAAAACAGAAATTTCTACACATTTTACGTACAATATTTTTTTTCCCCCTTTTCCCTCGCCAATCCGATTTCGGTGTTGGGCAAACGAAATAACATAACTCGACATCAGCGGTTCGAATCCCGACGCTGATCCCAGCTGTTGACCACCTGTCAACAGGGGTGACGTGATTGCTCTTGGTGTATTTTTCATTTTAACTCATTTTTTCTCTTTCTTTTTCATTTAATTCATTTCTGTTCAACGATGTATTAAGCTTTAAAAAAAAAAAAACAGCAGAGTTGGCGTTGCATCCAATTATTTAGTAAATGTACAAACAATGTATATATATATATATATATATATATATATATACATATATACAGCTAAGTGCCGTTTCACGCGTCAGTGAGGTAGCGCCAGGAACAGATGAAGAGAGAGAGAGAGAGAGAGAGAGAGAGAGAGAGAGAGAGAGAGAGAGAGAGAGAGAGAGAGAGAGAGAGAGAGAGAGAATGAAAAAATACGTGTGTGTGTGTGTGTGTGTGTGTGTGTGGAGATCCACTATCGTAAGAGACATTGCACCACCCACTAGCTTAATGCTTAATAAGAGGCTTTACAAACATCTTTTCCATTCGCGTAGTGGACGATGCCTCCCTCCCTCCCTTCAGTCCCTGGTAGCTGATTCATCCTCCCTGGTGTGGCGGTTCCCTCCACCGGAGGGCGCCGGCCGGCTCAGACTACAGCCCTCCACCGATTTAGATCAATTCCCTCGCCTGAGTAAGTCAGTCTCTTTCCTGGGGAGGAGGAGGAGGAGAAAAAAAATATATAATGGATCTTTTCTTGCTGCAAACGACTAACTTACACCTCTTCTTTTGCTTCTATTTTTTGAAATATTTTTCTCCTCTTTTGAAGAAACATGTCAGTATATATATATATATATATATATATATATATATATATATATATATATATATATATATATATATATATATATATATATATATTATATATATATATATATATATATATATATATATATATATATATATATATATATATATATATATATATATATATATATATATATTGAAAATTATCACAATTTTGCGCGTGATCAAGATATTCCTATGAGTCCACGGGGAAAATGAAACACTAAAAGTCCCCAAGTGCACTTTCGTGTAATAATCACATCATCAGGGGAGACACAAGAGAGAAATATAACAGTCAGTTGATATACATCGAAGAGACGAAGCTAGGACGCCATTAGGTAAACATGTGATTGTCGTATGTTTTGGACAATCACATGTTTACCAAATATATATATATATATATATATATATGTATATATATATATATATATATATATATATATATTGCCGCAGTAACAAGGTCAGATAAACTTGGCAACCACGCACACCAACCAACCAATTAATCATTATTTACAAACATCAGAATCCATCAAAATCGCTCAATATCTTTAAACCAAATACACAACTACAATGAGATAATATAAAGACAAAAAAAATTAAAAAAAAAAAACCTGACCACGCTTTAAAGTGTACATGACCATTTGAGATCCGGCTTCAAATTCACATGCGGGAGAAAGAATATATATGTATTCATACTGCACTCGTCCACGTTCATGGGAACCATGAGCGTAAAGTTGGACGCTCGTGTGCGCATACATACATACATATACCCTACAGAATACACAGTATACCTGGCTATTGCAAACCTCTAACATATCAAGCGGCGGTGTTACACTTGTGGAGTGACAATGTTGTTCGGTGTGCAGAGATCACCATCTCCCGTCCTGGTTAAGCCGTTTCCATGTAAGTGAGGCCACCTGGGTTCCATGAGTAAGCCGTTTGGTCAGGAGCTTAGCTAACCAGGAGGCCTCGTGCACGCCTCCCACATAGTGAAGTCCTAGCTCCTCCAGCTACGACCAGAGAACTTGATTCCAGAGCCCACGTGTCGCAGTTCAAGAGGCCACAAGACGGAGTCGAAGATGCCAGACATCATGGCCATGTATCTCGTCAGCAGAACTCTTACAGACCATAATCTCCGCATGCTGGCCATGTATCTCGTCAGCAAAACTCTTACAGACCATAATCTCCGCATGCTGGCCATGTATCTCGTCAGCAAAACTCTTACAAACCATAATCGCCGCATGCTGGCCATGTATCTCGTCAGCAGAACTCTTGCAGACCATAATCTCCGCATGCTGGCCATGTATCTTGTCAGCAAAACTCTTACAGACCATAATCTCCGCATGCTGGCCATGTATCTCGTCAGCAAAACTCTTACAAACCATAATCGCCGCATGCTGGCCATGTATCTCGTCAGCAAAACTCTTACAGACCATAATCTCCGCATGCTGGCCATGTATCTCGTCAGCAAAACCCTTACCGGCCATAATCACCTTTTACACATTTCAAGAACAGTAGAAACCAATACTTCCAAACAAACATATTGATAGGAAGAGTGGTAGTAGCCATCACCTCCAGGACGCCAGTACTCCACTCGCCCAATGGCTGGGTATCATCTTGCTATACTTAGTACACAGAAACTCTTGAGGAAGAGTCTTGCTCACGTCTTCTGAAAAACGTACCTGGTCCCTCCACGTCCCTGTAGGGAACCATGCTACCGGCCAGGCAATAAGACATGTCAAGAGAGAAAAAATACGTCAAACTCTCTCAACAATGATATAAAATACTACCCTGATGAAGGTTAGAAAGAAGGAAACAGAGAAAAGTCAAGAACCAAACCAATTACGAATCTTAGTCAACTTTCACGTCACATCTGTTCAAGAATTATTGACATCTCGCCGGCCGTATATTGATCGTCTTAAGTTAAAAAGAACGTCAAGTCTTAAGTCATATTATACAACGGTGGAGACTTGAGTCTCGTGCAGCTGATAGTGGCTGAAGAGGAAGTATAAGCAAAAGTGAAAAAAAAGAGAATAATTACGACTCCTTCCGTGCAATTGTCATTCGAAACTTTGGTAACTTTTTCCCCAAAACCATATAACAATTACTTTCCACCACCTGCGGCTTTTGATGATTTCAACAACAAAAAACGACAGGAGTCGAAAATTATCCAGAGCGTGACGAACACAACCTTATGCTGCAGCAGATAGAGGAAAACAAGCGCTCTCTCTCTCTCTCTCTCTCTCTCTCTCTCTCTCTCTCTCTCTCTCTCTCTCTCTCTCTCTCTCTCATTATCCGCTCTCCATGACTTCTGAGAGGTAATGGTCGTCCTTGGCACACTCCAATTGACTTTGAATCACCGTTCACACGCAGTTAAAGGGACGTGACTTGGCAACTAAAGATGCCGTTTGGTGGAGGTATTGAGAAGGCCAAGGACCTGGGCGGAGTCATTCCAAGAATTAGGTGGAGTAGCCTCAGGAGGTGGGTAGAGTCATCAGAGACAGTGGGCGGAGTCACTGTTCAAGGTAGGAGGAGTCATCACAGGAAATGGGCGGTGTCAACGATGAAACTGGGAGGAGTTATCGCAAGAGGTGGGAGGCGTCAGCCCAGTAGGTGGACAGAGTATACCCAGGAGGTGGGCGGAGTCACCTCAAGAGCTGGGCGTAGCCAGCCCAAGAGGTGGGTGGAGTCAACACAGGGAGAAGGCGGGCTCAGCTCAAGAGGTAGGCGGGGCATGTGCTACTGACCATCCAGTGATCAATATGAAAAGTAATCAATCCTAATTACGGACCTAACGAGAGAAAAAAAAAAATAACCAAAAGGCGAGTAATTGACGAAAGTGGACGAGAAATACGTACAAGTGATAAATATGACATGGAGCAATGGTAGTAACTAATGGCTCGTTTCCACACTCGAATTTAGGGAGAAAGTTTGCCAATGATAAATGTTTCCGGCTCGAAGTCTCGCCGGGCCACACCAGTATATGACACTGGAGTAATATCTTAATCATGTATTTCTACATCTTCAGGTTAACGATAGGGCAGGTTGTCTACGAGCAATCCAACTACCCATTCTCTCCTTTGTGACTGGTCGATCAGCGTCTCAAGTACTGTAGACATGTACACATATCTGAGGTGACTATTTACCACTATAACCCGAAAATCGAAACCCCCAGTCCATCTGCGTGGCAGCTAGGAAGCGTAGCCCTTAGCTAAGCCACGATGAGTTCAAATAGCTACCTGGCTGTCACACAGATGGACCGGAGTTCGATGCTCGAATCAAAGCGGTAAATAGTTCCCACACACACACACACACATCTCTCCCTACTAATAAACGGTTCAACAACTAACCTGTCAACTGTTGTTATAACTGGTGACCTTACTGTTGTTTTCCGTTTGGCAAATAACGCCGTTAACACTTCTCCACACGCTCGCCCCACCCTACACCCTACACCGATAATGGCTGGCCCCACCACCCTCTTCTCCCCCTCGACAATGGATGGTTGGATCGGCAACTGTTTCCTTCTTATGGCCCGAGTTTTCCACTCCTGGGACATTGGATTCCGATCCTGTAAATTCTAGATAAGGTTGGAGAGTTTCCCGTACGTGGCCTGGGGAAAGGGATTCTATCGAGAATCTTCTGCTAGAGAATGCGTTTGGAGGTCTGGTTGTACGATCTATTACCGTCATAATGTATGTGTATACTGGAGGTCTGGTTGTATGATCTATTACCGTCGTAATGTACGTGTGTATACTGCATATACTCCTGGTCGTCTGCCAGTATGCGCGTGTCTGTATCCCTGTGTGTCTGTCGACACTTGTGGTGGGTTATATGCGTGGGTGGTGGCGCCTAAGACGATACAGAGTGCACCAAAAAGGTTCATAAGGGACCGGGTCTCGGTAATGGAGTTGCATGACATGTTGCGATGATGATGTGAGCTGCCCACGAGGACTGGGTGTCAATGAATGAATCATATTACACGTTTACACAGTAAGGGAGTCGTTCACAATGAGTAAAAATCACTGACGTATGCAACGAGGTTAACTAAGTGAACTCTCTTACAACAGACACAGTTACGATAATTATGAAGTATCTGAGATACAGTACTGATGTGGATGACAGTGTTACATACGTGACGTTCGGTAGGAGCCATGAGGTGAAGGATTCCCTTCCACGATGAAGGATATCGTCTACGATGGAAGGATCCTGATGTGTAGTGAGGCGAGAGTTGATCGACACTGGCTTGCAGGATGCTGTCACCAGCCACGTCCATTGTCGCTAATTATCCTCTCATCCTTCTCCTTCTCATCTCTCCCTCTTCTCTCTCCCCCCTCCCTTCCTACTTTACTCATTCTCCTCATCTCACTATCTACCGTCTCCTCCTCCTCCTCCTCCTTCCTCCCTCCCCCATATCCTTCCTCGCTAGCTTTCTCCCTTCCCGTTCTTTCCTTCCCAACTTATTCCCTCCTTTTCAACTTCCTCTCTCTCTCTCTCTCTCTCTCTCTCTCTCTCTCTCTCTCTCTCTCTCTCTCTCTCTCTCTCTCTCTCAAGTGTACTCTCCCCTCGTCCCCTTCCATCCCGTCTATTTATTTCACCTGGACAGTCAGGCGGGGGAGAGAGAGAGGAGAGAGGACGAACGAACAGAGGAAGTGGAGCGGAGCGAGTCTGCCACTCCAAGTAGGGATGCGTGCGTTTGTAGTGATGATGATTGTTGGTACAGGGGGGAAATTAGCTGGGCTAGGGGAAGACCTCTCTGTCAGCATGGGTAGGGCAAGAGCTCTTCATAAGCAAGGGTAGGGTAAGAGGTCTTCATTACCTAGGCCAGGGTAAGAGCTCTTCATTACCTAGGCCAGGGTAAGAGCTCTTCATTACCTAGGCCAGGGTAAGAGCTCTTCATTGCCTTAGACAGGGTAAGAGCTCTTCATTACCTAGGCCAGGGTAAGAGCTCTTCATTGCCTTAGACAGGGTAAGAGCTCTTCATTACCTAGGCCAGGGTAAGAGCTCTTCATTACCTAGGCCAGGGTAAGAGCTCTTCATTACCTAGGCCAGGGTAAGAGCTCTTCATTACCTAGGCCAGGGTAAAAGCTCTTCATTACCTAGGCCAGGATAAGAGCTATTCATTACCTTGGCCAGGATAAGAGCTCTTCATTACATAGGCCAGGGTAAGAGCTCTTTGGAAAGGGTAAGAGCTCTTCATTACCTAGGCTAGGGTAAAAGCTCTCATTAGCTAGACTAGGTCAAGAGGTGTTCATTCCTATGCTAGGTTAAGAGCTCTTCATTACCCTAGGCTAGGTTAAAAGCTCTCACTAGCTAGGCTAGGTATTTTTTTTAAGAGGTGTTCGTTCCTATGCTAGGTTAAGAGCTCTTCATTGCCCTAGGCTAAGTTAAAAGCTCTCACTAGCTAGGCTAGGTTAAGAGCACTGCCTTGGCTAGGCTAGAGTAAGAGTTCTTCGTGGTGTATATAGGTGGATGACTGGAGCTTTTGTCACGTATTTGAGGCATAGTGGACATCAAATCTTTTCACGTATGTGGTGCGGTCGAGATCTTGAATATGTTTGTTGCTCGTATCTTTACTGTCTTCCAGTTTATATATATATATATATATATATATATATATATATATATATATATATATATATATATATATATATATATATATATATATATATATACATGGGCCTTAGAGGGAATATCCTCACCTGACCCCCTTCTCTGTTCCTTCTTTTGGAAAATTAAAAAAAAAACAAGAAAGGGGAGGATTTCCAGCCACCCGCTCCCTCCCCTTTTAGTCGCCTTCTACGACACGCAGGGAATACGTGGGAAGTATTCTTTCTCCCCTATCCCCAGGGATATATATATATATATATATATATATATATATATATATATATATATATATATATATATATGTATATATATATATATATATATATATATATATTTCTTTTTTTTTTTTTTTTTGCTGTCTCCCGCGTTTGCGAGGTAGCGCAAGGAAACAGACGAAAGAAATGGCCCAACCCACCCCCATACACATGTATATACATACGTCCACACACGCAAATATACATACCTACACAGCTTTCCATGGTTTACCCCAGACGCTTCACATGCCCTGATTCAATCCACTGACAGCACGTCAACCCCGGTATACCACATCGCTCCAATTCACTCTATTCCTTGATCGCAGTTTCTAGCGTCAGCGAGGTAGCGCCAGGAAACAGACGAAGAATGGCTCATCCACTCATATACACATATATACACACATAAACGCCTATATATGCACATATACATATCAACATATACACATAAGCATGCATATACATACAGATACACAGACATGTACATGTATACACGTGTATATATTCATACTAGACTGCCTTCATTCCACAGGAAATAGCATCGCTACCCCTTGCTTCAGAGCGAGGTAGCGCCAAGAAAACAGACACAAAAAAAAAGGCCACATTCGTTTACACTCAGTCTCTCTAGCTGTTCGCTAATTCCCGCGTGAGCGAGGTAGCGTTCAAAACAGATGGCTGACAGGCCTTAGAGGAAGAAAAGAAAACTTCACTTGGCTCCTTCCCTCTCCTCTTTGTCTCAAGGGACAATATATACACAACGATGCAGCCCTTCAAGTACGAACGGGACGACAGACCTCAGAGAACAACAGTTCCTCTCACTGCAGCCTCACCAAACGTAGCCCAGAGAGCGATATGGGCCACTCAATCAATGCAAAATACACGAGTCTACTCTTAAACCACTGAACGCTTTGGAATGTCACCCTTTACAGACGACCTTCTCTGACTATGATGATCTCACCCTTTGGTTACGACATCTTAGCGCCTCTCTCCCTCTCTCTCTCTCTCTCTCTCTCTCTCTCTCTCTCTCTCTCTCTCTCTCTCTCTCTCTTATCACGATGTCGTAAGCGCTTGGGAACGATAGATTTTCCCCCTTTCACAACACGAAACCCGACCGCCTGGGTACGGTACGACTTTAAGTGCCACTGAGCGTGAATACCGCTTCCCTTTCACCCGATGAAACTTTATATCACCCCGCCCCCCTGCTGGGTACGACGTCTTCAGTGTCATTAGTTTCCTTATGCAGCACGGCGACAACTGCTTAAGAGTATAACGATTTCATCTCTTGGTACGATGTTCTGATCGACCGTGCACAACATCATCATGATAATGATCTGTGGCGTACGATTTACCACCTCACCCCTCCCTCCCTCCCTCCTCCTCCTCCTTCGGGAGATGAGGCACGAAGCTTGTTTACATGGGATCAGTAATACCTCAATTAACGGCAAGGACATTAAGGTTAATTGAACTGCTAATTAGACTAAGCTGGTGTTATATACATTGCGTGAGGATGAGGTGATCCTACGGAAGGATTGCGTCTCTTGTTTTGCTTTCTACACGATAATGATTAGTTACATCGAGTAAAATGATCTAAGATCGAGATGGGGTCTCTATGACTGAGTTGGTTTTCAAGTCTGGCACAACACACACACACACACACACACACACACACACACACACACACACACACACACACACACAGTGTCCCTGTCGTTCCTGTAATACAATTGCAATCCAGTACTTTTCATCATTAGGACCGAATCGTCTTGTAAACAATAATCATCAATGGGATCATAGAGCATCTATGTATACTCGATGCTGAGGAAAGTCTATTTCCTCCGAATCGGAGGCGAACGTAAGCAAAGTTGGCGGGTCATGAGCGCAGGTGGTAGGGAGGGAGATTCAAGGTCACAATAGCTCGAAGGGCCAACACAGGAAGGAACACAGTGCGTCAGGTGGAGGCACATCCCAAGACTGTGTCGGAAAGGTAACTGAATACGATGTGACGACAAGTCTCTCTCTCTCTCTCTCTCTCTCTCTCTCTCTCTCTCTCTCTCTCTCTCTCTCTCTCTCTCTCCTCCTTCCTCCTCCTCCTCCTCTCCCCCCCCCGCACGTCTTCGACTCCTGCTGGAACGTCAGGGAGCGTGAATAAATAATAGCCTCCTCTCCAGTGACTCATCGCTGGGCCAGACCGACGAGTCAATGAACGTCTATGATAACGTTCCAGCCTATGTTGAGCGAGAGGAAACGCCATCGTCAGGTAAACGACTCAGTGTCTACAGAACATTAGGCTACAAGTCTATGGAGAGAATGTTAGGCAGACTGTTCGTGGTAAACCGATAGGATAGTGAGATCAGATTCTTTTTTTGCGTGCGCTGAGGTCAGTAATGAGGTGCTAAGGGATAGGGATAGAGTCGTCAACAGTCGAGTGTGGTCTGTACGGAGACTGAGGTCTGTATTCGTCACTGGAATCAAACCAAGTCACTTAGTGTGATAACCAAGGGGAGTGGAGTCCCTGGTGTAGATCCCAGACATGTCATCCTACCGTCGCAAACTTGGTCTCCCACTATCCTCCCTCCACTTCTGACGCGTAGGTCCTCTTCGTCAGCTTATCTTTGTCCCTCGTCTCCATAGACAGCTTGGGGCCTTCTGAAGAAACAGACCTCATAAACGAATTCTTTCGTGATTCGAACGCAAGTGTTGGGTGTTGCGGACCTCCTCCTGCTTGAGATTACACCTCTGGCGAGGCTGTAACATCGTCAGGTGGTGAAACAAGATTATCGTCTCGTCAAAGAACATCTCGCTTTAGAGAAATTCATCATGTCCCTGCTACTGAGTGTAGCGCAGTTTCGAGCTGCAGGAACCCCAAGAGAAGGGTTCCTGGGATAACAACAGGACCCTTTCTGAAAGGAGCCCTGAGATAACACATGACCCCTTTCTGCCCTGGGATAACCAAAGAACCCTTTATGAAAGGGGTCCTGGATATTCAATAATTATAATACAACTGTCGAACTACTAAGAGCGGTGTTGCTGTGCCTTTCTCGTGTGTGGGTGCTTCAGCAACCTGTCATATACCCACACAACGAACACTACACTTCCTCAGAACCACCACAAGAGAAATATCAAAGTTTTCTTCAGGTATTTACTAGTTATTTTCAGATCAGCGTCCTAAAAATACCAACATATTTGCTCTGTGCATGTGTGTGTGTGTGTGTGTGTGTGTGTGTGTGTGTGTGTGTGTGTGTGTGTGTGTGTGTGTGTGTGTGTGTCTGCAAACACAATGACACAATGCAACTCTTTTTGACTGCTACAAATGTAATAGAGACGGCTGCAGGAAAATTGAGCCCAAAGTGAGCTAGATACGACGGGAGGATGAGAATGAAAAAAAAAGGGTATTAATGGCAATAAAGAAAATCAGACTTGATGAAATGACCAGGGAATGGCGAGGAAGGGAAGAGAAGGGACCAGGGAATGGCGAGGAAGGGAAGAGAAGGAACCAGGGAATGGCGAGGAAGGGAAGAGAAGGGTCGAGCAACCAGCTCTGTGCAGGACGCGCGCGGCATCAGCAGAAGCCCCTCCCCTCCAGGCACCAGGTGAGGGCAAAGACTGCAGCTTCGTTAGGCTTCGTGTGAAGGCCGGTAGGCTAGGTTAGGCTTCGTGTGAAGGCCGGTAGGCTAGGTTAGGCTTCGTGTGAAGGCCGGTAGGCTAGGTTAGGCTTCGTGTGAAGGCCGGTAGGTTAGGTTAGGCTTCGTCTGAAGGCCGGTAAGTTAAGAGCTGACGTGAAAGGCAACACTGGGAAAGCGTTTGCTCAAAGCGGGTGTGTGTCCTTCGTAATCGCAGGGGAGGCATTCTTCCGCAGGGGGTTCACACGCTGGTGGTCTTAAACTCCAACGGGGTTCGTCCCCCGAGAAGAACACGGGGCACTCATACTTCAGTGATGGTCGTCTCTGGAGATCCAGGGAAGCTGCACGAAGAAGCACGCTAACGTAAGGCGGATAATTCCCACGAAGGAAATGGAACACGGACGAGAGTATCCCCCTACATTTAAGGACTTCAAAGAAGAACCTGAACACAGAAAACAGGCAAGGAGCCTGGAGTGTGACAAGGATTTGGAGAGAGAGAGAGAGAGAGAGAGAGAGAGAGAGAGAGAGAGAGAGAGAGAGAGAGAGAGAGAGAGAGAGAGAGAGAAAGCTGCTGGAGGGAGCGAGGCGTTTCCGCTGGATGGGCAAAGGGAAAGTGTTGGGACGTGTGTGCAGGAATGAGTGGACAGTGTCGGGTTGAGTTAGGGATGAGAAAATGTCTCATATTCGCGTATCTGTTTAGCTATGAGATATACAGGTATAAGGAAGATGTGTGAGATAACAATGTAGATAACAATGGAGGAGAGACGACAGTGGAATTGCATTCCCATCTAGGGGATTCAAATGAAATGGGTAGGAACCTGAAAACCACAACTATCATGGGAAAGGTGACTGTGGAAAGGGATTCATTGTATAATATATGACTAGAATTAGAAACAGAGACAGCAGACATCAATCCTCAAAAGGAAATGATAAACAAATGATCACATGGCTCTAGCTGCCCTCACATCATACCCAAAACCACCAGAGGATAACAAGACACATAAACCACGAGTGTAAGTGACGCCAATCAGACTCGAGGCGTCGGGCAGATCATCACAATCAATGTTTCATCATCATCTGAACCCATGAACATCAGGTCTGGTCTCCGTCAGTCACCACCACCACAGCCCCCTTCCCCAGGCGTCTTTAGCTGACTCCAGCCAAAAAAAAAAAAAAAGTTAAGCTTCATCTTTACTGGCAGAAAACACGGATAAATATCACTTCCGGGGGGGGGGTAGAAGTCTGACTTTTTTCTTCGTAATCTCTTCACGATCACTGATTTTTCCTCTTATTTCTGGTAATATAATCCTTTCCAAACGACCTGTGGCATTCGCCCTGGACACGGAGGGGGGGATTTAAGCTAATAGGATCCTTTAATCCATATTACGGAATCGTGTCAAAATTTTCTACGTTCCAATACCGCACGAGAGAATGACACTATAGGGGGCTTCCACCCACCTTGTGAATGGCTGTTATTCGCATCGACAAGACCATCGATGACCTGTGACCGTATTTTCAACGTCTTTCCACCCCCCCAGCGTGAGGTTCCCACGCGCCAGACGCGGGGGGGGGAAGGTGTTTGTCCCCGGCAAGATTGTGGGGAAGCTGCCACACCAGAAGACGAGGCGTATCTTCCCCTGGAGGCAACGCCGGCGCCTGAACGTTTATTTATCCAGGATTTGTGTGGAAAGTTCTGAGGGACGGTGTGGTTAAAAACGAACCGAGGGACGTGGACGCTGAGGCGGGCGAGTACAGAAGCTCTCCTCGCCCTTCCTCCAGTCGAGCTGGGATTATACCCCCTGGACGCTGGCGGAGGAAGGGAGAGAGGGAGGGACCAGACGCACCAGTCGAGCTGGGGTTATGCCCCCTGGACGCTGGTGGAGGAAGGGAGAGAGGGAGGGACCAGACGCACCAGTCGAGCTGGGATTATACCCCCTGGACGCTGGCGGAGGAAGGGAGAGAGGGAGAGAACAGACGCACCAGTCAAGCTGGGATTATACCCCCTGGATGCTGGTGGAGGAAGGGAGAGAGGGAGAGAACAGACGCACCAGTCGAGCGAGAATCATACCCCCTGGACGCTGGCGGAGGAAGGGAGAGAAGGAGAGAACAGACGCACCAGTCGAGTTGGAATTATACCCCCTGGACCTTGGCGGAGGAAGGGAGAGAGGGAGAGAACAGACGCACCAGTCGAGCTGGGATTATACCCCCTGGACGCTGGCGGAGGAAGGGAGAGAAGGAGAGAACAGACGTACCAGTCGAGTTGGAATTATACCCCCTGGACCTTGGCGGAGGAAGGGAGAGAGGGAGAGACCAGACGCACCAGTCGAGCTGGAATTATACCCCCTGGACGCTGGTGGAGGAAGGGAGAGAGGGAGGGACCAGACGCACCAGTCGAGCTGGGGATAACACCCTTGGACGCTGACGGAGGAAGGGAGGGAGCGCAGCAACACGCACCAAACGACCAGTCATTAATACTGTGGAACGCGCCACAGTGAGCGAGACTTGCGAAGACCAAGATTAATCAGTTGCTGTCCAGGATGTTGGCTGACATTCTCAGGGCCAGTGGTCGAGCCCCGCCTCACTGTACACTCAACCTCCATGGCCATGCCCAGCCTCATTACAAGTGCCAGAACCTCATGGTCCAGCCCAGCCTCATTACAAGTGCTAGAACCTCATGGACGAGCCCAGCCTCATTACAAGTGCTAGAACCTCATGGTCCAGCCCAGCCTCATTACAAGTGCTAGAACCTCATGGACGAGCCCAGCCTCATTACAAGTGCTAGAACCTCATGGACGAGCCCAGCCTCATTACAAGTGCTAGAACCTCATGGTCCAGCCCAGCCTCATTACAAGTGCTAGAACCTCATGGTCGAGCCCAGCCTCATTACAAGTGCTAGAACCTCATGGCCATGCCCAGCCTCATTACAAGTGCCAGAACCTCATGGTCCAGCCCAGCCTCATTACAAGTGCTAGAACCTCATGGACGAGCCCAGCCTCATTACAAGTGCCAGAACCTCATGGACGAGCCCAGCCTCATTACAAGTGCTAGAACCTCATGGACGAGCCCAGCCTCATTACAAGTGCCAGAACCTCATGGTCCAGCCCAGCCTCATCACTAGTCCCACAACCTCATCGTGAAGGTCAGCCTCATTACTAAACCCCACCTCATGGTCTAGCTCAGCCTCATTCTATCTATCCATCTACCTATATATCCCTTGACGGCCGTTCGAAGTCTAATGGTTCATATTCATCTCTGTCACCATCAAGGCCAGTGTTATATCCCGTTTGATCATCATGTGTTCATGCCATCATAATGCTGGCGATAGTGCACAGCACGACTGTCTGGCCCCGTGGTGAGGGCCTCCCGTCTAATACCCGCATGGCTGTTATTCCTGTTGACTCCGACTTGACTTACGACCTTTTAGCTTCCCTATGGCGTGTAAGTGGACGACACAAAATGGATATACACGACGTGTTGTCTGACCAAAATGTCGGTTATTAGACCCGAAATATATTATTCCTCACCTCTCATATATGATCAAGCGCTACCACGGAATATACGCCAAACTCTCTCTCTCTCTCTCTCTCTCTCTCTCTCTCTCTCTCTCTCTCTCTCTCTCTCTCTCTCTCTCTCTCTCTCTCTCTCTATGTCCCGTAAGACTTTTGAGAACATAAAGAATATATATATATATATATATATATATATATATATATATATATATATATATATATATATATATATATATATATATATATGCCTTGAAGGATTAGTTTCGAAAATGCGCATGTCTGTTCCCCACACACTCCTCACACCTGTCCCTCTCCTGCCAGACTTAAAACATTAATCAGCTACACCAGAGACGTGTCGACCCCTCACACACCAGGATGAGGCTCTGGCCTATTTATGACCAAAACTCACCTGGGGATTTACCCGCCTCATCCGTTCCCATACACCACTGATCCCTGCATGGCTTGCCCGCCGTGTGCAGGTAAAAACTCAAGCGTTCATTGTTTTGGCTGTCTCGTCGTCCTCCCAGTCGGTCACTGGACATAGATATCAACAACACATCTAGTGTTGTATGTATACAGGTGCGCGCGAGTCTTCCCATCTCTCTTGAACTGCTTCCGTGTATATCTTTCTTTCGTCTATCTATCTATCTATCTCTCGATACGACGTCGTTATTTTCATCAAACTGACTCCTTTTCTTTTTTTTTTTTACCATGACGAAGGTTCCAGTCTTGGGCAAGTCTTCAGTGGCACCAGGGGTTAAAAAAAAAATCATACAGAACGGGTAAGGAGACAGTGAAGTCACGAGTGAAAGAAAGGAAAAAACTTACGAAGAGAGAAGCCTTGAACTTAGAAATGGGTAAAGCCATAAATGTTGAGGGGGAAAATGAGATGGTCAGCAATTCCAAAGTCTCGTTGCACAGAGGAAGAAATGGACACAACAACAGACCCACATTTGAGGTGCCAACGACCACACATTTAATGCCAACGACCACACATTTAATCCAGCGACGCAGTTTCCTGCCAAGTGTTACGGAAACCAGCTAAAGGCGAAGGCACGTAAACAGTCACTTCCCGGGAGCAGAAGTATTACCTGCGGAGGAGGGAAATAAGATCCAGCATTGCAGCTTAAGTGGATCAATTTCCCAGGACAGATTAGGAGGAGTTCATGAGTCTTGTTACTTTAAACTCGAGTATGTCAAGTGAGCCTTTGGTGCTAAGGCCACCTTGGATGTGAGAAGAGCTCACTTTCTCTTCAAAGACGAAAGATCTTTTGCGTAATCTGAGCAACTGCTTAGAAGGGGAGAATCTTCGGCTTCTGAGCCAGACTCCCAGCTCCTCAGAGGTGAGCTTGGCTACTTGCCTCATGTTGTGTTTCCAAGATAATCAGATGTGCTTGTGTTGGGGAACGGAGTTATATACAGCCATCAAAGGAAGTGAGAAAGGTGTTAGGTGGCGTTGGTTTTGAAAGGAAAAGAAGGAACTAGGTTCTAGAGGCTTCCGATGCAACTAGGTGACATCTGCTCCCCTGGAGAAAACATGTCCAAATCTGGTGGTCTACAGAGGCAGGTGAGTCGAGACGAGACGCAGATCAGGTAACTGAAGGTGAAGTAAGCTGAGTCACGAGTGCATGAGTGCGACCTACTATTTCTTTCGGCCAGGAACCTGCTTGACGAAAGCTGGGTTGTAACCAACGGAATCATGAGGTACACCTCTGATGACAGGGAAATGGGGGGAGGGAGGTTAATGAGTCGATATTTACGGGAGATAGATCGGTACGACGAAGGTAACAGATCAAAGGAGGTGAGCTAAAAGATTGCAGCTTGGAGACCAGGTGTCGGACGCAACAAGTTGTCGAAGCTTTTCGAAATATCAAGGACGACAGCTGAGGATTCTCAACAGCGTGGCACACAGAATGATCAGACATTAGCACCACAGGAGATGATATCGTCTGAGGACTTCGGCCTCGTTGAAAGCAATGCTGGGGATCAAAGAGGAGGCTGGGAGATTCAAAATGTTGAGGGTAATGCGACCTGAAGAGAAAGTCAAAGACTTGCGGAGATATTAGAAATCAAAGCAACAAGAACGATCTTTGACAGGATGCCCACGAATCTTTCCAAGACGAGAAACTCTTAGATTTTAGAATGAAGGAAAGTTAACGACCTAGTGGGGACACGTGATACATAAAAACGAACGAATGCAGGAATTACACCTTCCAAGGATGATAAACCATCACTTAAATCAATGTAAAGAAAAGTCTTATACCATTTTCCAGATAAAGTGTGAGGCGACTCGACATCTGTGTCGACAAAAACATGAAATCATCTGTATCATCGAGAGACCTGTCAGGCACGAGGAGTGAAAATGTACCGGATTAATCTGCGCCGCGATTTAAAAGAAAAAAATAATGATAAAAAGTGTGTCGCGTCAGAGACGGTAGATGTGTGTTAAAGTCTAACACACTTCCGTCTTACTGGTGACGAAGGGAAAATAGATCTGTGCAGACTTCAAGACAGAAATGTGTGTCAGTGGCGACGAAACTGCTCTGCCGTCGTGGAGGAGGAGGAGGAGGAGGAGGAGGAGGAGGAGGAAGAAGAAGAAGAGGGACAGCCGTATGGTCAAGGGAAATGGAGAGAATGCACGAGTGTGTGGTGGCACTTGGTGAACCTCATGATCATTGTGTTCAAACATTTTTTTCATTAAGGATGACGAAGATCCGTGAGATGATGGCTTCATGGGTGTCGCTTCCACACACACACACACACACACACACACACACACACACACACACACACACAAACCACCTACCAAGAGGCGTTTAAATCACTGGTCCTCCCGACACCTCTCCAACCATTACCCAGAGCCTCATCCAAGTGTTCAAGAAGTACTCATACCATATGCGCCACCGTCACCTCCTACCACCTGAGATCCTTCGTCCCCTAGTTGCAGTTCGACACCAGCACTGGAACGAGCCCATCTGCTCACATCCTTTCCCTAACTGTCATGTGTAATACAAGGAAACCACAGCTCCCTATCCACATCCAGGCTCCACAGACCTTTCCATGGTTTACCCTGGACGCCTCACATGCCCTGATCTAGTCCACTGACAGCACGTCGACCCCTGCATACCAAATTGTTCCAATTCACTTTATCCCATACACACATTTTACCCTCCTGCATGCTCAGACCCCGATTGCCCAAAATGTTTTCCACTCCATCCTTCCACCTCCAACTTGGTCCTCCGTGTCTCCTTTTTCCCTCCACCTTTGACACATACACCCTCTCTCTCAACATTTCCTCACTCATCCTCACCGTATGTACAAACCATACCATCTCACCACACCCTCACAACATTATTCTTATCATCAATATCACCATCATCATTATCATTCGCTGTGGCCAGCCTGGCCGTGGGTGGTGGAGGTTGATTGCGTTGGTGGTGATGTGTGTGTGTGTGTGTGTGTGTGTGTGTGTGTGTGTATGGGGAGGGGGAGAGAGAGAGAGGGAGGGGTGTGCTAGGACCAGCCCACTGGCCTGGGATGAAATAGATATTGATGGTTTAAGGACCGTCCGCTCGCTACACTACCGCCGGAAATTTCTCACTTTCCTTCGTTTTCTTCCAAATGGAATATCTGTAGATCTGTGGACCACTGTCCCTCTCTCCACTGACGAGTGTATCGATTCGTGATTTTCTTTTTTTTTTTTCGAAAATGAACCATAGTCTAAATTTTAAAGGCAGTCGAGGTTGCTGACGACCTACCTCTCATTTTTCGTCGTATCTTATATATATATTCTCTGGGGTAGGACATCCTTATTTTTCCCGGGAAAGGTTGGAAGGGTCTATTGAAGGTTCCCCTAACGCATGCCTTATCCTCCCCGTAGGAAACTAATGAGGAGGCTGCCAAGGTCCTCTGGTAAATGGAGGATCGTGAAAATACTCTCTGATGTCTCGCTACTTCGTTCGGCCTCTTTCTGTATTCCCTTTTTCTTTCTCTTCCCACGAAACACACACACAAACACACAATATATATATATATATATATATATATATATATATATATATATATATATATATATATATATGTATAAATTTATTATTTATATATTATACTTTGTAGCTGTCTCCCGCGTTAGCGAGGTAAAGGAAACAGACGAAAGAATGGCCCAACCCACCCACTTACACATGCATATACATATATACACATGCACATATTCATACTTGCTGACTTCATCCATTCCCGTCGCCATCCGGCCACATATGAAAATGGCAACCCCCTCCCCCGCGCGCATGCGAGATAGCGCTAGGAAAAGACAACAAAGGCCACATTCGTTCCCATTCATTCTCTAGCTCTAATGTGTAATGCACCGAAACCACAGCTCCCTTTCCACATCCAGGCCCTACAGAATTTTCCATGGTTTATCCCAGACGCTTCATATGCCCTGGTTCAATCCATTAACAGCACGTCGACCCCGGTATACCACGTCGTTCCAATTCACTCTATTCCCTGTACGCCTTTCACCCTCCTGCATGTTCAGGCCCCGATAGCTCGAAATCTTTTTCACTCCATCCTTCCACCTCCAAATTGGTCTCCCACTTTTCCTCGTTCCTTTCACCTCTGACACATATATCCTCTTTGTCAATCTGTCCTCATTCATTCTCTCCATGTGACCAACCATTTCAATACACCCTCTTCTGCTCTCTTAACCACACTCTTTTTATTACCACACATCTCTCTTACCCCTTCATTACTTACTCGATCAAACCACCTCACACCACTTATTGTCCTCAAACATTTCATTTCCATCACATCCACCCTCCTCCGCACAACCCTATCTATAGCCCACGCCTCGCAACCATATATCATTGTTGGAACCACTATTCCTTCAAACATACCCATTTTTGCTTTCCATGATAAAGTTCTCGACTTCCACACATTCTTCAACGCTCCCAGAACCTTCATCCTCTCCCCCACCCTGTGACTCACTTCCACTTCCATGGTTTCATCCGCTGCCAACTCCACTCCCAGATATCTAAAACACTTCACTTTCTCCAGTTTTTCTCCATTCAAACTTACCTCCCAATTAACTTGTCCCTCAACCCTACTATATATATATATATATATATATATGTTGATTTATCAAGGAGACAACATAAAAGCATCACTCAGCAAAGCTGAATCATCAAATCCCGTCTTTTCCAACCACCTTAAACTCCCTGCACCCAGACACCAGAAGGTGGTCACTGCTTCTTCTCCTCCCCTCCGCCCACCATCTACCCAGGACGAGTGCCATGTGGACTCTCATGCTTGTCTCTTCCCTCCGTCCCTCCCTCCTCCCGTCAAGATGATACGGAGGTGATACGCTGCTCGTTCACCAGTCTGTTGTCGTAGAATACTAACCGCATTTCCCACTCAAACTGTGTCTGTTGTAGACTGTGTGGGAGACAGTCTATTGGCCCTTCCCCTTGCCATTATACGATGCCATTATCGCCTGTGGTCTCAGGAATATTGTAACGTTAACCCCCCCACGTCTTGCTGAGTCGCGAGGGCATTAAATATGCAATGGTCGCGTTTATGCTCCTCCCTGTATATGAGGACGTGAAACGGTACTAAATCCACTCCGTGGTAGTCTTGTGTAATGCATCGACACCAGAGCCCATCATCCGCAGCCTAGCTCCTAGAGACCTATTCCTGTCGTTTGCTTTTTGACTACTTTATATACCTTGTTTCAGACTACTGCCCGCACGTGGCCCCTCGTATTTCACATTGTTCTAATTTGCTCTATCCCATGCATGCCCCTCACCCTCCTGAATATTCAGACCCCGGCTTCTCAAAGCCAATTTCACTCCATCGCTCCCTCTCTTTCCCGGTCTTCCATTCCCTTTTAACTCCTTCCGCTTCCGTCATGAGCATCCTCTTTGTAAGTCGTTCTTAATTCATCCACTCCATATGTTTTAAACATCCTAGCACAACATCTTCCGCTCTCTCAGTGAGACTGCGCATACAACCACAACTCGCTCTTCCCGTATCATTCCTTACACCACCAACCCTCCTCCTCACCCTACATATCATCCGTAAGCATTTCATATTCAACAAATTCGCCCTCTTCCCGTTCTTTTGCGTTCTGGGCCGAAGATTCGCATCCGTGCAACACCGTCGGGACGACAGTATCTCAACCTCAAACATACCCATCTTTGCCCCATCAGACACTGACCCTTCTCTTCCACACACTCCTCAATACACCCAGGACCTTCGCCCCTCCTCTCCATCTCAGTGCATCACTTTAGCTTCCATGGCTCCATCTGTTATCATGTTTACTCCTCGGTGCCACAAGCATTCCACTTTCTCAAGGTTCTCCTCCTTTAGACTCGCATTCAACCCATCCTCTCTCGCCTCTCTGAGACACCTCAATATCTTACTTTCATTCGAACTAATTCTCAACTTCCTCCTTTTACACACTCTTCCAAAACTCTGTCGCCATCTTCTGGAGTGTCTCGAGTCTGCCACCAGAGACGCGTCATCTGCAAACAGTAACTGACTTACCTCCCACGTCCCTACCCGCTCCCATACTGTAGACCTGCACCTCTCTCAACAGACTCGCACATTCACCCCCTCCCCCTTTACCATCCCCTCCGTGGACAAATCAAATATCTATTGTGACCCAAACATATGTCGAACTCCTCACCAGTACCTCCACACACCTCATAACTACCCCCACACACCTCATAACTACCTCCACACACCTCATAACTACCTCTGCACACCTCATAACTACCTCCACACACCTCATAACTACCTCCACACACTTCATAACTACCTCTGCACACCTCATAACTACCTCCACACACTTCATAACTACCCCCACACACCTCATAACTACCTCCACACACTTCATAACTACCTCCACACACCTCATAACTACCTCTACACACCTCATAACTACCTCCACACACTTCATAACTACCTCTGTACACGTCACCACTACCTGCAACCACGCCACCATCACCTCCTCATTCCTCATCACCACAACAGTAAATTTGATATGAACTTGGGAATGGGGAAAATCCAGTATATGCTCACGCGTGGTATACATCCTCATTTGCATGTTGTAAGGCACATAATGTACTGAAAACTTTTAAAGGAATGCGATATCCAAAAACAATATAGTTTCACGGCAACATCTCAAGTTCAGACACTCTTATGAATTATAAATTTCACAAAATGTTAGGAAAGGGTCGGAAACCCACCTCCAAGTGAGTGTTAACACAATGTTCAGGAATGAAAAAAAAAGAGAGTGTTTTGAGTTACGACGAAGCTCCCAGCTAAGGTGCGAGACGCTGAATTCTTTCAAGTCTCTTGATACAATATCTAAGGCGTTTGAGCACGAAAGTATGACCCTTTGAGCACGATAGTATGACCCCTTTGAGCACGATAGTATGACCCCTTTGAGCACGAAAGTATGACCCTTTGAGCACGATAGTATGACCCCTTTGAGCACGATAGTGTAACCCTTTGAACACGATAGTATGACCTCTTTGAACACGATAGTATGACCCCTTTGAGCACGATAGTATGACCCCTTTGAGCACGAAAGTATGACCCTTTGAGCACGATAGTATGACCCCTTTGAGCACGATAGTGTAACCCTTTGAACACGATAGTATGACCCCTTTGAACACGATAATATGACCCCTTTGAGCACGATAGTATGACCCCTTTGAGCACGATAGTATGACCCTTTGAGCACGATAGTATGACCCCTTTGAGCACGATAGTATGACCCCTTTGAGCACGATAGTATGACCCTTTGAGCACGATAGTATGACCCCTTTGAGCACGATAGTATGACCCCTTTGAGAACGATAGTATGACCCCTTTGAGCACGATAGTGTAACCCTTTGAACACGATAGTATGACCTCTTTGAACACGATAGTATGACCCCTTTGAGCACGATAGTATGACCCTTTGAGCACGATAGTATGACCCCTTTGAGCACGATAGTGTAACCCTTTGAACACGATAGTATGACCTCTTTGAACACGATAGTATGACCCCTTTGAGCACGATAGTATGACCCCTTCAGCACGAAAGTATGACCCTTTGAGCACGATAGTATGACCCCTTTGAGCACGATAGTGTAACCCTTTGAACACGATAGTATGACCCCTTTGAACACGATAGTATGACCCCTTTGAGCACGATAGTATGACCCCTTTGAGCACGATAGTATGACCCCTTTGAGCACGATAGTATGACCCTCTTAAGCACGAAAGTATGACCCTTTGAGCACGATAGTATGACCCCTTTGAGCACGATAGTATGACCCCTTTGAACACGATAGTACGACCCCTTTGAGCACGATAGTATGACCCCCTTAAGCACGAAAGTATGACCCTTTGAGCACGATAGTATGACCCCTTTGAGCACGATAGTGTAACCCTTTGAACACGATAGTATGACCCCTTTGAACACGATAATATGACCCCTTTGAGCACGATAGTATGACCCCTTTGAGCACGATAGTATGACCCTTTGAGCACGATAGTGCGACCCTTTGAACACGATAGTATGACCCCTTTGAACACGATAGTATAACCCCTTTGAGCACGATAGTATGACCCCTTTGAGCACGATAGTATGACCCTTTGAGCACGATAGTGCGACCCTTTGAACACGATAGTATGACCCCTTTGAACACGATAGTATAACCCCTTTGAGCACGATAGTATGACCCCTTTGAACACGATAGTATGACCCCTTTGAGCACGATAGTATGACCCTTGAGTATGATGAGACCGTGACGACTGACCTGAGCTTCAAGGGCGAACTCAGGTTTTTCAGGATAAACTCGTACTGTTTCCGAAGCTCGTTTTCTTTTTGTGACTTCTAAGGTGACACAGAAGTTGTGCGTGGGCATGAGAGAGAGAGAGAGAGAGAGAGAGAGAGAGAGAGAGAGAGAGAGAGAGAGAGAGAGAGAGAGAGAGAGAGAGAGAGAGAGAGAGAGAGAGAGAGAGAGAGAGAGAGAGAGAGAGACAGAGAGACAGAGAGACAGAGAGAGAGAGAGAGAGAGAGACTGACCCGGGCTGACGATAGAGTGAGGACTGTTAATCTTCGGGTTAATCAAGATGGATCGGCCGCCCTAGAAATGGTGGCTGTGTGTCTGGCAAGCGGGCGGAAAGCTGGGGAGATTACTGTACTTGTGGACAGTTAACGGTGCAAAAGTTCCCCCCCTCCCTCCGAAGGACAGAAGCTAATTCTGGAACACACACACACACACACACACACACACACACACACACACACACACACACACACACACACACACATCCTTTGAACTATAGGAGTGAATGCCTTCCAGGCCGGGGAGCTTTTGCTGGAAATGGGACGTCGAAGGGCAGACCAAAGACGAAAAAAAAAAAATAATGGACTCTCGAGTTTCCCGTAATGGCAGGATTGATGGGTTAAGATCAGGATGGACGGGGTTGGTTCGACTCAGTCATCGAGAAACGTGGGAGTTGTAAAAATTTACCTTCGCTTACCTGGGGATATGGAGTTGTGCTGGGGAGATGGTTCTGGACGTGTCACAGATGGTACTGGTCGAGTTAAAAGACGCTGTTGCATCAACGAGGTGGCCATGAACCAAGAGGGTATGGTTTGTGTTACAGTGAGCATGAAGAGACTCTGATGCCTTTACTGGTTTTAGAAAGTTGCTATTCTGTTTCATGGCTACCAGCTGCTGGAGGCCATTAGACCATTAGAATCCATAAGTCAAACGAATTCAGGAGTTGAAGGATTTTTGGATCATGTGTTGAAGAATGCTGTGGCAGTTGGTGACGGTGCTGGCGCTGTTACTGCAGCAGCTGTTGGTGCTGTGTGTATGATGGTGGAGGTGGTGGTGTAGGAGGGGCGGGGTTGATGATGGAGGGCGGGGGGGGGGGGTATGGTGGAGGTAGAGGAGGAGGAGGAGGAGGAGGAGGAGGAGGAGGAGGAATTAGTGATGGTGACTGAAGAGGAGAAGGGGATAATGGTGGAGAGAATGATGGGGATGAGGGAGAAGTAGTTGTGGTGGTGATAGTGGAGGAGTAGGTGGCGATGGTGAAATTGTTGGTGATTGAAGAGGAGAAAGGGATATGGTGGATAGAGTGATGGGGATGAGGGAGAAGTAGTTGTGGTGGTGATGGTGGAGGAGTAGGTGGCGATGGTGAAACTGATGGTATTGATGATGGAGAAGACACGACTTCTGTTTGCGGTTATATACTCTTGGTCTATGACTGTAGTTGCTGTTTGTGCTGGTCTGTTTTTGTAACTGTTGTTACAGATGTTGTGGGTGTTATCTTGTATCTTTTTTTTCGTTTTCTTGCCCTTTACACTTTTCCGCTGTCGCAAGGCCAAAGATAAACCTTAACCTCCCCTCCGATATCGCATGGCCAAAGACAGCCTTTTAAAATACTCGTTACCATAAGACCAATGATAACATTTTAATTCCACACTATCTCAAGGCCAAAGATAACCTTTAATTTCCCCGTTATCTTAAAGCCAAAATTACCTCTGTCTCCACCATTCATCCTAAACCATCTAGGAGCTCAAACTTCAACCCACAATCCTTGAAGTTTAAGGTGACCTTGAAGTCTTCCAGCCCACGAACTTAGGACGCAAAAATTTTCTTGAAAACTTGACCCGAAGTCTTGAGGTAGTACATGATCATCCTCCCACACCTGCCGCCCTCAGACTTGAAAGTCTTAACCTTCTACCTACTATCTTGAACTTCTGTCTACTATCTTAAAGTTATGGATAGTCTTCTAGCACCTTCGTTCGTTATCTTAATGTTATGGATACAGTCTTCTTCAATCTCCACTCGTTATCTTGGGGCTATGGAGAGCCTTCAGTCTCCACTCGTTATCATAAGGCTATGGATGGTCTTAAAACCTCCCCTTGCTATCTTAAGACTAACCATGATCTTGATCCTCTCCCTGCTTGCTTAAGGTTACAGATAACCTCTAGCCTCCACCCATCCTCTTTACTCCCTGGAAGGCCTTGTGGAAAACGGAAAACTCTATAGCCTCAGGGGGAAAGAATGACAGCGACATACTGAACCCAAATATTTGTTCATTGATGCACTTTTCCAAAGAAGCAGCAGTTCCATTAGTTGAACCCTAGGACTGTGCGAAGTGGGTAAGTTTGTCAAACACTCCACGTCGCAGATTAAACAGCAGTGCAGTTTCTACTTTCAAAATGTCTTTCGGGTTAAAAATAGTATTCCATGGGATGAAGCCAACGGGGCTGAGAATCAAAGCAGTCTCGCTGGAGAGTGAGGCCAAGTGGTACTGATGGCTGGTTCTGTGATGAGGCAATCCATTTAAGCCTCATTTATTTCATTTATTTATAATTACCCCAAGGGGAATTTCCGTGAAGAACTAAAAGGACTAAAGGAAGGGCTAAAAGTCTCGCTTGACCCAAGGCTGCGCTACCTCGGATGTATCAAGGTTCACTTGGTCCGAGGTTCAAGTCATCCTGGATTCACTTGTTTCTAAGATTCACTTGAATCTCCATTTACTGGTTCAATCTTATCATGGTCGTAGGCTTATATACCTTTCATTTTCAGCTTACGCTGCATACGTTTTCTTATTGTCAGGTTCATTGGCTCCTTAGTTCACAATTCACAGAGTTTCTTAATCCTCAATTAACTCAGCTCGTGATTCACTTGGCTTGTGATTCACTTGGTTCGTGATTCACTTGCTCTAACTTCACTCAAGCTCTTTTAGCTGTAGATTCACTAGCACTTGGGTTCACCCTCTCCTGGGTTCATTAATAATAGTGAGCCTTAATCTTCTTTTTAAATTGATAATTAAATTATTTATTACGCTATCAACCACTACGGTCATTAACTTTATAGAGTACACAGGCTCGGTCGGAACGAATCCCCGAAAAAGTTGAGGTCTACTGCGAGTGGTCTGTTCCTGACTGCTGCCGAATAAAGGGAACTGTAGTGGGACGCTAATGGAGGAAAGAGGTTTGAGTCTCGTATTGGAGAGGAGAGTCCTGGGGTGGTGAAGCTGGATAGGGTCGATTGCCGTAGGGGGATGGAGTGGGCACCAAACGAGGCTGGCATGGGCGTCCATCACAGTACGACCCTTGAAGACGAAGGTAACAACCCTTCAAACACGACCTCTCGGTGTGAGAGATGTGTCGAGCAGTGCCAGATGTCCCTGAGGTGGGTCGAGTGAGGTGATGTCTCTCAAAGTGGCTTGGATGAGGCAGCGTCGTTAAGAAGGTTAAAGTAGCGAGGTGATGCGTCTCAAATGCTTTGGGGTGAGGCGCTGGCGGGAGGCGAAGGCTTCACCAGAAGCGGAGGAGCTGAACCTTCGGTGAAAGGGTGTGGGGAGGAGGAGGTCAGAACCCCTTAGAATCAGTGGAAGGAAGGAAAAAAGAGAGAAGATATGATGGAGGAAGTAGAAAGTGGTAGTGGGGGAAGACGTGATGTCGATGGGAGGCCAAAATGGAAGACGTGATAAAAGGAGGAAGAAAGAAGGCACGATAAAGGAGGTAGAAGGAAGAGATGATAAATCAAGGAGTGAAGACGTGATAAGAAGAGATGATAATTCAAATTTCTATACGAATTTGATAAGATAAATATAGAAAAGTTCTCTCAAAATTTCCGTCCTTCAGTTTCTCTGAAATTACTTTACAACGACTGGCATCGGGTGTCATCTGAGGGGGCGGGCGGGTGCGTGAGTGATAGACTGACTTGCAGGAGGGAGGTGGAGCGTAGACAACATCCAGACGGCTGACCCGCAGCCATGTGCTGCGTGAAGGACTGTGACATGGCATAGGCTACGGCAGCGGCTTATTGGCCCGTCTGAATATTATCACAGTTGTCTGGCGCTGTTGGAGAAGGGCCTCCTCTCTCTCTCTCTCTCTCTCTCTCTCTCTCTCTCTCTCTCTCTCTCTCTCTCTCTCTCTCTCTCTCTCTCAGAAGGCTACGAAACCGGCGTTACATAACTAACGGCCTCAACTAGCGGGTCACAGGGAGAACACTGTAGCATTTGCCGGAAGGATGTAAAGAACCTGGTCAGGCGCACTTTGTCCAACCCTTGCGTCCAGACCCCCTGAATTCTAAAGGCAGATGAGGACGTAAGGTCTTTCCTTAGCCCAACCGCCCGCCCCTGCCTTCCGGTGGGGAGATGTCTTAGACACCAGTTTCCTGAGGGTTAATCACCGACGCGCTAGTATGCCAGCAGGCTACTGCCAAGTGGGCTATAGACTGGCGCTCTGTCTCGTGGGAACAGTCCAGGTCCTGGGACCACCAGGACCTGATCTGACGGTCGTAAGACCTGACCTGCTGTAGCTGAAGTGGCCCGACCTGCTTGGCAAGACCTGACGTCAGGCATAGAGACGCTGGAACGCCCTTCCTCGAGCAATTTAGTTTGTCTTCGTGCGGTGATAACCTTGACAAAAGACTGTAATGGAAATGAGAAACTCAACAATTTGCCCGTCTCCAAAATAAGTAGTGGCCGCAATAGACTGTATGAATGGGGCCATAAAGTTTTTCCTAACAGACTATACGGAGGATTTGGAGGGTTAACGTAGGATTAAACCTGTGATCTTCATCTGTTTTTGGGGGGGTGGTTTGTCTGGCTTTTGTTTTACGTCATCTGAACCTCTCGCTATCATTGAGGTTTGGTCGTTAGCATGACATATGGAGGGTAGCGTTTGTGATTATAGAATAGGTTATATGCTTGTTGTGAATGAGTGTCCGCCTCACTGTACAGAGGGCAAATGGTTATGAGAAAATCAGGGTAGGGTGATGCTCTAACTCTGAGCGTTAAAATAAACCATGTCACTGCAAGGAGCTGAATTCTTTCTGACCATGTTGGTCATGGTGTGTTTGCCTCCAGCCAGAGATGACTTCGGAGGGAGGGAGGGAGGGAGCAGAGCAACGCACCTGAACCCACTATAGACACCAACACACTCAATGCCACACTGGTCCGGGTTATCGCCGGGCTGAAAGGCGAAGTCAGTAGCCATCCTCGAATTGGTTCTCAATCTTATATTGGAAATGCCTAGACCCTGTCGCCTTGGTCCGGGTTATCGCCGGGTGAAAGTCGAAGTCAGTAGCCATCCTCGAAGTGGTTCTCAATCTTATATTGGAAATGCCTGGACCCCGTCGTCTCATTTCAAGTCTTGCCGAAGTTCGCTAATCAACGTGGCAGAGGTCAGTCTGGCGATGCCCAGCTCAGGGAAGCCGCGGGTCAGGTACAAAGGCAAGTTTAATACAGTTTCCAGTGTAGTGGAGAGTGTGTGAGGGATGGATATCTTGACTCTGATAAATCCTGTGCTTGCAGGGACTGCCTGGCTCCATGTTGCCGACATCTAACCCATCGGAATATACTGCGTTTGATCCGTTAACAGTCGTAGGTTATCTGAATATATCAATATTGCCACATGTTTAAGGTTTAAACTTGTATAGAGCCGATGATTACAAACTGTGAAATATATCAAGGATGAGCACCAACTCTGGAATCACATGTCGAATGTCCTTCAAGACATGAATAAACATTAAGGAGAAATTCATGTAAAAAAAAAGAAAAAGAAATATGCATATATATACATAGCCTAGGACCGGTATGAGCGGTTGCCAAGTCTGAATAAAGCTTTCGAAGTTGGTGGCGGCCTGGGTCCTGGCGCCGACAGGACATTAAGAAGGTCCTGCATCACCCACATTGTTCCTCCAGCCAAGTATGGAGCAGAAAAGAACATCATCATCTGTAAATGAACGAGCTCTTCGTAAAACAGACCCACATCTAAAGGCACGTCGTTTTAAGTTCCATGGTAATTTACGTGCCACTGTCACTTAGCAATTTAAATATATATATATGTATTTATATATATATTATCCCTGGGGATAGGGGAGAAAGAATACTTCCCACGTATTCCCTGCTTGTCGTAGAAGGCGACTAACAGGGGAGGGAGCGGGTGGCTTGAAATCTTCCCCTCTCGCTTTTTTCTTTATTCAATTTTCCAAAAGAAGGTACAGAGAAGGGGGCCAGGTGAGGATATTACCTGAAAGGCCCAGTCCTCTGTTCTTAACGCCACCTCGCTAACGCGGGAAATGGCGAATAGTATGAAAGAAAAGAAAAAGAATATAAATGTGAATAAGAGCAAGGTTATTAGGTACAGTAGGGGTGAGGGTCAAGTCAATTGGGAGGTGAGTTTGAATGGAGAAAAACTGGAGGAAGTGAAGTGTTTTAGATATCTGGGAGTGGATCTGTCAGCGGATGGAACCATGGAAGCGGAAGTGGATCATAGGGTGGGGGAGGGGGCGAAAATTTTGGGAGCCTTGAAAAATGTGTGGAAGTCGAGAACATTATCTCGGAAAGCGAAAATGGGTATGTTTGAGGGAATAGTGGTTCCAACAATGTTGTATGGTTGCGAGGCGTGGGCTATGGATAGAGGTGTGCGCAGGAGGATGGATGTGCTGGAAATGAGATGTTTGAGGACAATGTGTGGTGTGAGGTGGTTTGATCGAGTAAGTAACGTAAGGGTAAGAGAGATGTGTGGAAATAAAAAGAGCGTGGTTGAGAGAGCAGAAGAGGGTGTTTTGAAATGGTTTGGGCACATGGAGAGAATGAGTGAGGAGAGATTGACCAAGAGGATATATGTGTCGGAGGTGGAGGGAACGAGGAGAAGAGGGAGACCAAATTGGAGGTGGAAAGATGGAGTGAAAAAGATTTTGTGTGATCGGGGCCTGAACATGCAGGAGGGTGAAAGGAGGGCAAGGAATAGAGTGAATTGGAGTCATGTGGTATACAGGGGTTGACGTGCTGTCAGTGGATTGAATCAAGGCATGTGAAGCGTCTGGGGTAAACCATGGAAAGCTGTGTAGGTATGTATATTTGCGTGTGTGGACGTGTGTATGTACATGTGTATGGGGGGGGGGAGGTTGGGCCATTTCTTTCGTCTGTTTCCTTGCGCTACCTCGCAAACGCGGGAGACAGCGACAAAGTATAAAAAAAAAAAAAAAAAAAAAAAAAAAAAAAATATATATATATATATATATATATATATATATATATATATATATATATATATACTATGGGCGTATATATGTAAGGGGCCGCCTGAAAACCTTCAGTCCCTAACTCCTAACTCCTTACCTTCCATATTGACTCTTAATGTTTACATCGGGAGTCAGAGTGAGCAACAGCCCTCGTTCGCGAGGTAAATGTCCTTCGCTTGTGAGAGACTGCTTGAAACCCACCCTTAGTCCCCCGCCTTTGCTATCCACGGTGTTTCCAGAGCTAGGTTAGCCATTCATCATTTCTTGGAAATCGGCCAGCCAGTATACAGAACGCCCCCAAACAGACGCAATCCTTCTTTCCCTTTTAAGCTACAGATCAACAGTCGGCAACTCAGTCTATACAGTCTCCATCATGGGCGCTAACGTAAAACTCAGTCGTCTTGAAAGACTCGTTTCTCAGAGAGTTGGCTAGTCCGTGAGCTTATTAACACTGGCCTCTGTCACCAAGCGTGCGCGATGGGAAATAAATCAGCTAGTAGCGTATAAAGAAGAAAAAAAAAAAAATGTCCGCCAGAGGCGTGCATGGGAAGACGTAAATCAGTCCAATGGCTTTTAAAGAGATTTTGATAACATCAGAGCGCTGCCGACGCTGTGGTTATATCGTTGAACCAACAGCAGAACTGCATCGGGAGGGAAAGTTCCAAGAACACACGTCATTCTAGGCTTACACAGCTAGGGCCTGAAAGCCTGAAGACTGAAGGGGGGGAAACCGTTTGCCTGAGTGAGAAATGGATCATGAAAACTGCCACATTCGACGCAAAGTGAAAAATTCTTAATCGGTCGTAATTTTACCGTCAGGACCAGAAGAGTCGAGGGTCGAGTTTCAGTTCCAAGATTTTGGCAACAGCTGGGTTGTTACTTAAGCATGATGTGACGACCCTTGAGAGCGCGACAGGGGCGACCCTTAGGTTTGATGGCCTGGTATACAGAAGCCTGACCCTTAACCGTCTGGTTGTGAAAGCCATCCTACCTCGGGGTCGTGCTCAGAAATGGAAGAATTTCTGCACACGTCGCTCACGAAGCCAGTCATGTGTTCTGGGAGCCAATAATCAGATCCGAAAGCTGTAGGTCCTCATTAGTGGTGATGATCGTTCATAATTCAGCATCCGTAGGCGGAGGTAAGAGATCACGGCTTCGTCCACATAGGAACTGAAAATTGGTTTATACCTAACATTTCCATCATTTCATTTTTCAGGTAAGAATTGTATTCAGAAGTGGACTTTGGGCCTTTATTTATATATGGCTGGTGTTCCCTGTTGTGATGATTATGAGCGCGATAACAACAGGTGGATTATCCTTACTATCTATTAGAAGAGCAACATTCGATTTTCAAAGAGATGAGCCACGCAACGCAAGACCCGAAACACATGTCCAAAGCTGAACGCAAAACTTTTGTTTACCGTCCCGGTTTCCTCAAACTGACCCCGAGACATCGAGTGTGTACCCTGCAGCTCAACACAAGTCTCGTTAACAGAGTGGAAAAGAGAAAAGTTTATGTTGCCTTTGGGTCGTGAACCACTTCCCAGGAGCAATTCCTCCGCGCCTCAGAAACGTATTTCATATTATATCTCTTATCCAACCACTGGAGGTCGCCACCTTTGTGACCTGGTATCCACTTAGTCAAAAAAAACAACTTCCCGACATCGAAAGGTTCACATTTTAGCAGTCCCGCAATACACTTCACCAGGACTTATGAGATTATCCTCATTGTGCTGCCTGAACACTGAGTGGTCTAGAAATATTGCACGGGCGAGGGAAACAAAGAATTCTGTTTGTTGTGGAATAATTAATGGCGTTTAATTACAACCACCAGTGAGGCATGGGGTAGCCGCCTAGCTTGGATAGCGCGGTGTGCCTCAGGGTATGGTGCCTTGATAAATTGGTCCCACGGAGATGCTCTTGATGTTTTTGGTCACTGGACCTTGTCTTCTGGTAAGCTTTGGGCCCAAAGAGAAAGAACTTCGTCCTAGTTTGATTTCGATCACTTACGAATCAGTTACCTGCCACACGGGAACTATTCGCTTCATGGACACCCGTTTCACACAGTCCACCAGGGGCCGTGTTATTCAGCGGGGTGAAGGCTCTTCTCGTCTAGGGCCATGCACCAGCAAGTACATTGCCCCTGAAGCCGGTATCACCCAAGGTGGGCGTCCTTGATGGACCTCCTCCCTGAAGCTATAGGTACACCAGGTCGACCAAATGGAGTGCTGGAAAACTGGGTAGAAAACAGAGGTGCGTCTGTCGAAAACACGAAGTAATAATGGATGTGTCACATCAGTCAAATAGGAAGGCGTACCTCCTCTATGGAAATTCTTATTCGTGAACGTGTCAGTGAGGGAGACTGAGAGTGGATGATCATGTTGTTCAGCAGTCACCGACCGGGTGTGTACTGCTTTGAATGCAGTGTTTCCAGTAATGCATTTGCGAATGCCGGTCTTAGGGACTAGAAGGATGACGGTGGAAAATAAAAAGGGGGGGGGGGGGGCAAACTAGCAAATCTCACAGTCAAATTCGTGCAGTGATAAGTGTTGCCAAGTAAAAATAGAAAAAAAAAAGTCGCATTGACCAACACAATTCGGAATCAAACTGTTACGTTCGCAGAATATTGGCAAAAATGTTGTGAAGCGTCTGGTCAGTGTACCGACATTTCTTGCGGAGCAAGGGTCTGCTGCCCCTCGTAGGTGATGGTCAAACGACTGAGTCCTGCACACACACACACACACACACACACACACACACACACACACACCCTGGTAAACACCACCTTGGTCTTGCTGGAAGCGACGGCGTAGTGCGACGCTTTCCTGACGCACCAGACGAAAGCTAACAAAAGCCAGGGACATATCAACTATTTGTCGATAAGCGTGGGTGAGGAGCTGACTCAGATCCCGGGCAAAATACTCTCCAATATCTGTGGATTTATGGTGAGGGCTTCTCTCATATTGGTCATCTTGCAATACCTCGAAGGCAATGAACCCCATGAGCTCTTTTGTGCCTCCTTTTTTTTTTTTTAAGTCAACGGTGAAAGGATATGACGAACATATCTCCAGCACTTCTTGCAAGACTCTGGGCTCAATGCAGGAATGTTGTGGCCTATTAGCTATGGCGTTCCGGGTAGTGTGTCTGGACGCAGAAGTGGCATATAGGCTGGCATAGGCAGGCTGGGTGAACTGGTGATGTAAATCCCTGGCTTCGCACGCTCGTTGGACCTTGTGGGCAAAAATGCTAGTGTCGTGCACTGTGAAAGGCTTTCTTATTTTTTTCTTTTCCTCTTTTTTCTTTACTCGCTCGAGCAACGATGACAAAGTCTTCCGTGAATGTGCGTTTCCACGCACGCAACCGTGTACTCCCTCCCACACTAGCCTTCCAGTAATCCCTTCATTCCTCCTCCTCCTCACCATCCCTCACCACATCCTTACCCTCATCCCCACCCACAATCCTCCCTCTCTCCCTCCCTCCCTCTCCCTTCCACCAATCCCCAACCCCGAGGTACGTCGCTGGATGCCAAAAAAAAAAGGGGGGAGGGAGGGCAATACGGCAGCATATCACTCACACGTCCACACGACACTGGAAATGCCAACATCAGTAACGCCATTTGGACAAGAGGGTCGTTTATGCTATTTTCCTTTTTTTTTTCCTACCCCGTCATTACCGAGAGACATATATTTACTCGTCTCGTTTCCTGTGAAAAATCCCCTCCGGAAATCACATCGACGTCAAAGGCCTTTATTTTTTCTCTCTCTCTCTTAGCTAAGGTTTAACTTATAAAACCGAGTATAAACAGAGTAGCTCGAGAGAGAGAGAGAGAGAGAGAGAGAGAGAGAGAGAGAGAGAGAGAGAGAGAGAGAGAGACAGAGAGAGAGAGAGAGAGAGAGAGAGAGAGAGAGAGAGAGAGAGAGAGAGAGAGAGAGAAACTGTTGCCCACAATATCTTTATCCCAGATCTGTGGAGCGTCTCATTGAAGAGGAGGTCGCTCGTCTCGTATGTCTGGCAATGACGACGACACGACCAAGATCGAGCACTGACCGACACGAACGTGTCCTGCTCCTCCTCCTCCTCCTCCGGTCATCCCTGGCGGGAATGATGACTCTCTGACGATGATGATCAGTGAATCACCCGGGTCTCTCCCAGCAAAGGCTCACTCGAAATCCTCTCTCTCTCTCTCTCTCTCTCTCTCTCTCTCTCTCTCTCTCTCTCTCTCTCTCTCTCTCTCTCTGGTTACCACATGCACCAACTGATGTTCACAAGGGACGAGATCAAAATGTGTGTGTGTGTGTGTGTGTGTGTGTGTGTGTGTGTGTGTGTGTGTGGTGGGGAAAGGGCGGGCGCGGACACACCTCACGAAAGCGTAGGGACAAAACCGTAGAGCAACCAGATGTAGACGAGTCCAAAAAGAAAAAAGAAAAGGGAAAAAAATATCTTGGTTACCTCAGCACGGTGTCTGGGGTTACCCCACCACCCACTGAGGGGTCACATGAGGGGGAATCATAAGGGCAACAAACTACTAATATAAACGATCAGTTCATGACTTCCCTCAGCTTGTACCATCAAGGTGGGTGATGGGAAGATAATGACGGAACGCACTGCCGCCGCTGACGAAGTTGTGTCTAACACATAGTGTGTAGAATGCCTTTGGTCTTTCACCTTCAGGAAGTACACGGAGCTGCTGTGGGGGGAGGAGAGAGAGAGAGAGAGAGAGAGAGAGAGAGAGAGAGAGAGAGAGAGAGAGAGAGAGAGAGAGAGAGAGAGAGAGGAGGCTCAGCTCAGTGAGACATGTGGCAACACCATGAACAGGGGGCATGGGTTACGGGGGGGGGGGGGGGGGTGAGGAGCCACGTCCCTCCTGACCTAGATGGAGGGAGGACCATCCTGCCTCTCTCTCTCTCTCTCTCTCTCTCTCAATCCATCCGGCAGCTCTGAACAAGCTGGTATAATCCGGGTAAACGACGTGGGGGAGAGAAAAATCTCATCGAAGGACAAAGGGGTAAAGGATTTTAGGAGAGCTGTTAGAAAAGACCTGTGTGGCAAGGGAGTAGAGAACTGGTGGAGTCATTGAAGCTCTGGAACTCTCCACTTTCCCCATGTCTTTCCCAGCAACTATGACCAGACACAATGTAGAAGAACTGGCTTTTCACTTCCTCCGAAATTCGACGATGCTTTTCCTTATCTCATCTTTCTCGCTCTCGTAACCCTCATTGTAGAGGAACTGGCTTTTCACTTCATCCGAAATTCGAAGTGCTTTTCCTTATCTCATCTTTCCCGCTCTCGTAACCCTCATTGTAAAAGAACTGGCTTTTCACTTCCTCCAAAATTCGAAGATGCTTTTCCTTATCTCATCTTTCTCGCTCTCGTAACCCTCATTGTAGAAGAACTGGCTTTTCACTTCCTCCAAAATTCGAAGATGCTTTTCCTTATCTCATCTTTCTCGCTCTCGTAACCCTCATCTGTAGAAGAACTGGCTTTGCACTTCCTCCGAAATTCGACGATGCTTTTCCTTATCTCATCTTTCTCGCTCTCGTAACCCTCATTGTAAAAGAACTGGCTTTTCACTTCCTCTGAAATTCGAAGATGCTTTTCCTTATCTCATCTTTCCCGCTCTCGTAACCCTCATTGTAAAAGAACTGGCTTTTCACTTCCTCCGAAATTCGAAGATGCTTTTCCTTGTCTCATCTTTTCTCGCTCTCATAACCCTCTCTGTATTTCAATCAAGGTCAGGTCTTGATGTGGGCTCTTGTCCGTGAATGGAGCCTCCAAGGTAAAGGGGGTAAAAAGAAAAGAATTCAGGACGACAAAGTAAATGCTACAGACGACCGGAAACGCAAATGTCCGTACGACAGGTATATAAAGATTACACAAGGAAGATATTATTGCATCTATTGTTTATAAGAAAGGGAAGTGTAGTACGCAAATCTAATTCATTATCAAAGAACATGAATCTTAATAGGTTTTGGCTCAGGTTTTGAAACGAGACATGAAGAAAACATTTCACATGAATAATAGAATATTGACAATAGAAGCAGACAAAAACCATAAGAAAATTATATATATATATATATATATATATATATATATATATATATATATATATATATATATATATATATATATATAAAATGAGATCTATAAGACAGATAGAGACGAACAACCAACGTAAACCATCGAGAGAACATAGGAACGTTAACTGTGACAAAAAAAAGGTGCAATTAACAAAGGTTGTGGAATATTCCATCCCACACACGAGTCACGCGGCCCGTAAACTCAGGCATGCAACCTACACTGGCTGACCCCTACTTCGGCAGGAGATCCTGAGGTGAATTATCAGGGCCTCGCAAGCAACAGATGTGTTGGTGGGGCAACAGGTGGCATTAATCCCGCTCCCTGCGGGGGAGGGGCTGATACGCCCCTGGTTCCCTGGCCCGTGGGTAGGGAGGGACGGGAATGGACGCGGTGGCTGGCTAGCCCAAAGGGACGGGAGAGAGAGAGGGAGAGAGGTAGAGGAGGGGATGATGGAGGAAGCAGTTGGCTCCATTCCATCTCCTTCCCCACTCCCTTCTCCACTCCGTCCCCACTCCCTTCTCCACTCCGTCCCCTCCCTTCTCCACTCCGTCCCCTCCCTTCTCCACTCCGTCCCCACTCCCTTCTCCACTCCGTCCCCTCCCTTCTCCACTCCGTCCCCTCCCTTCTCCACTCCGTCCCCTCCCTTCTCCACTCCGTCCCCTCCCTTCTCCACTCCGTCCCCTCCCTTCTCCACTCCGTCCCCTCCCTTCTCCACTCCGTCCCCTCCCTTCTCCACTCCGTCCCCTCCCTTCTCCACTCCGTCCCCTCCCTTCTCCACTCCGTCCCCACTCCCTTCTCCACTCCGTCCCCTCCCTTCTCCACTCCGTCCCCTCCCTTCTCCACTCCGTCCCCTCCCTTCTCCACTCCGTCCCCTCCCTTCTCCACTCCGTCCCCACTCCCTTCTCCACTCCGTCCCCTCCCTTCTCCACTCCGTCCCCTCCCTTCTCCACTCCGTCCCCACTCCCTTCTCCACTCCGTCCCCACTCCCTTCTCCACTCCGTCCCCACTCCCTTCTCCACTCCGTCCCCACTCCCTTCTCCACTCCGTCCCCACTCCCTTCTCCACTCCGTCCCCTCCCTTCTCCACTCCGTCCCCACTCCCTTCTCCACTCCGTCCCCACTCCCTTCTCCACTCCGTCCCCTCCCTTCTCCACTCCGTCCCCACTCCCTTCTCCACTCCGTCCCCACTCCCTTCTCCACTCCGTCCCCACTCCCTTCTCCACTCCGTCCCCACTCCCTTCTCCACTCCGTCCCCACTCCCTTCTCCACTCCGTCCCCACTCCCTTCTCCACTCCGTCCCCTCCCTTCTCCACTCCGTCCCCACTCCCTTCTCCACTCCGTCCCCACTCCCTTCTCCACTCCGTCCCCACTCCCTTCTCCACTCCGTCCCCACTCCCTTCTCCACTCCGTCCCCACTCCCTTCTCCACTCCGTCCCCTCCCTTCTCCACTCCGTCCCCACTCCCTTCTCCACTCCGTCCCCACTCCCTTCTCCACTCCGTCCCCACTCCCTTCTCCACTCCGTCCCCACTCCCTTCTCCACTCCGTCCCCACTCCCTTCTCCACTCCGTCCCCTCCCTTCTCCACTCCGTCCCCTCCCTTCTCCACTCCGTCCCCTCCCTTCTCCACTCCGTCCCCTCCCTTCTCCACTCCGTCCCCACTCCCTTCTCCACTCCGTCCCCTCCCTTCTCCACTCCGTCCCCACTCCCTTCTCCACTCCGTCCCCTCCCTTCTCCACTCCGTCCCCACTCCCTTCTCCACTCCGTCCCCTCCCTTCTCCACTCCGTCCCCACTCCCTTCTCCACTCCGTCCCCACTCCCTTCTCCACTCCGTCCCCACTCCCTTCTCCACTCCGTCCCCTCCCTTCTCCACTCCGTCCCCACTCCCTTCTCCACTCCGTCCCCTCCCTTCTCCACTCCGTCCCCACTCCCTTCTCCACTCCGTCCCCACTCCCTTCTCCACTCCGTCCCCACTCCCTTCTCCACTCCGTCCCCACTCCCTTCTCCACTCCGTCCCCACTCCCTTCTCCACTCCGTCCCCACTCCCTTCTCCACTCCGTCCCCACTCCCTTCTCCACTCCGTCCCCACTCCCTTCTCCACTCCGTCCCCTCCCTTCTCCACTCCGTCCCCACTCCCTTCTCCACTCCGTCCCCACTCCCTTCTCCACTCCGTCCCCACTCCCTTCTCCACTCCGTCCCCACTCCCTTCTCCACTCCGTCCCCACTCCCTTCTCCACTCCGTCCCCACTCCCTTCTCCACTCCGTCCCCTCCCTTCTCCACTCCGTCCCCACTCCCTTCTCCACTCCGTCCCCACTCCCTTCTCCACTCCGTCCCCACTCCCTTCTCCACTCCGTCCCCTCCCTTCTCCACTCCGTCCCCTCCCTTCTCCACTCCGTCCCCACTCCCTTCTCCACTCCGTCCCCTCCCTTCTCCACTCCGTCCCCACTCCCTTCTCCACTCCGTCCCCACTCCCTTCTCCACTCCGTCCCCACTCCCTTCTCCACTCCGTCCCCACTCCCTTCTCCACTCCGTCCCCACTCCCTTCTCCACTCCGTCCCCACTCCCTTCTCCACTCCGTCCCCACTCCCTTCTCCACTCCGTCCCCACTCCCTTCTCCACTCCGTCCCCACTCCCTTCTCCACTCCGTCCCCACTCCCTTCTCCACTCCGTCCCCACTCCCTTCTCCACTCCGTCCCCACTCCCTTCTCCACTCCGTCCCCTCCCTTCTCCACTCCGTCCCCACTCCCTTCTCCACTCCGTCCCCTCCCTTCTCCACTCCGTCCCCACTCCCTTCTCCACTCCGTCCCCTCCCTTCTCCACTCCGTCCCCACTCCCTTCTCCACTCCGTCCCCACTCCCTTCTCCACTCCGTCCCCACTCCCTTCTCCACTCCGTCCCCTCCCTTCTCCACTCCGTCCCCACTCCCTTCTCCACTCCGTCCCCACTCCCTTCTCCACTCCGTCCCCACTCCCTTCTCCACTCCGTCCCCACTCCCTTCTCCACTCCGTCCCCTCCCTTCTCCACTCCGTCCCCACTCCCTTCTCCACTCCGTCCCCACTCCCTTCTCCACTCCGTCCCCACTCCCTTCTCCACTCCGTCCCCACTCCCTTCTCCACTCCGTCCCCACTCCCTTCTCCACTCCGTCCCCACTCCCTTCTCCACTCCGTCCCCACTCCCTTCTCCACTCCGTCCCCACTCCCTTCTCCACTCCGTCCCCTCCCTTCTCCACTCCGTCCCCACTCCCTTCTCCACTCCGTCCCCACTCCCTTCTCCACTCCGTCCCCACTCCCTTCTCCACTCCGTCCCCACTCCCTTCTCCACTCCGTCCCCACTCCCTTCTCCACTCCGTCCCCACTCCCTTCTCCACTCCGTCCCCACTCCCTTCTCCACTCCGTCCCCACTCCCTTCTCCACTCCGTCCCCTCCCTTCTCCACTCCGTCCCCACTCCCTTCTCCACTCCGTCCCCACTCCCTTCTCCACTCCGTCCCCACTCCCTTCTCCACTCCGTCCCCACTCCCTTCTCCACTCCGTCCCCTCCCTTCTCCACTCCGTCCCCACTCCCTTCTCCACTCCGTCCCCTCCCTTCTCCACTCCGTCCCCACTCCCTTCTCCACTCCGTCCCCACTCCCTTCTCCACTCCGTCCCCTCCCTTCTCCACTCCGTCCCCTCCCTTCTCCACTCCGTCCCCTCCCTTCTCCACTCCGTCCCCACTCCCTTCTCCACTCCGTCCCCTCCCTTCTCCACTCCGTCCCCACTCCCTTCTCCACTCCGTCCCCACTCCCTTCTCCACTCCGTCCCCACTCCCTTCTCCACTCCGTCCCCTCCCTCCCCCCCCCCCTCAGGCGACTGCGTCTGGGATGCCATCAGCCGAGGAAGTAGGCCACCCTCACCCTGCCTGGTCTTGCCTCACACAACAACCAATTACCAGAGATTTCCGCCACTGCCGCCTCATTACCAGCGCTGTCGTTATAATGGCACACTCTCGTTAACAGCCTAATTGCCCTTTAAGATCGATGGTTTGTTGCAGGGAGATAATGCACGCCGGGACAGGAAGTGCACTTGCCTCGAAAGGAAAGAGAGAGAGTTGGGTGTATAACTAAGATAGATAGACGAACAGAGAGAGAGAGAGAAGAGAGAGAGAGAGAGAGAGAGAGAGAGAGAGAGAGTTGGGTGTATGACTGAGAGAGAGAGAGAGAGAGAGAGAGAGAGAGAGAGAGAGAGAGAGAGAGAGTTGGGTGTATGACTGAGAGAGAGAGAGAGAGAGAGAGAGAGAGAGAGAGAGAGAGAGAGAGAGAGAGAGAGAGAGAGAGAGAGAGAGAGTTGGGTGTATGACTGAGAGATAGAGAGAGAGAGAGAGAGAGAGAGAGAGAGAGAGAGAGAGAGAGAGAGAGAGAGAGAGAGAGAGAGAGAAGCGCACCCTTACCCCCTTTGGTAACAAGTGTCAGGGTCATTATGTTGGGTTGGTGGGGGAAGCGGGGCTGTAACAGAGCTCAGCACGCCCCCTGGTAAGTACGCACCTGCAGCCCCACAACAACAACCCCCACCCCATGCTCCCTCATTAGCCACAGGTAGCAGTGTGAACACCTGCTGAGCCTCCTAAGCCTTTTAAAATTGCCTCCCTCACACACACACACACACACACACACACACGTATTTTTTCACTCTCTCTCTCTCTCTCTCTCTCTCTCTCTCTCTCTCTCTCTCTCTCTCTCTCTCTCTCTCTCTCTCTCTCTCTCTATCTATCTATCTATCTATCTATCCATCTATCTCTCTCTCTCACACACACTCACACGTGAGCCACATGCCTCGACACAGCGGCGAGGGGACACACAGGGAAAGTGGAAAGAATGAGGAACAAGACGATAGAAAAAATATATAAGGAAGGAGAAACCCAGATACGAATAATCTAAGCTAAAGAAAGAGAGGGACGGGTGAGAGAGAAGATAAGGCGGCGATGAATAAAAGGGAGAACGACGAGAAAGAAGAAAGAGGCAACGGAGGAGTGGAAAATTAAGAGATCATTTCGCTCGAGCATGTAAACTCTTATCTACTCGTCCCGTCTATGGGGGCCATGTATGTAGTGAGAGCACGCATGGTCTTCTGGGTTATCTGAAACACCTGAAGAAGGAACTCAAGGCATTTCCGATGGGTGATTACAACGTGGGCGTTTGACGGCCTTAATAACCATGACACTCGATGGGTTTAAAGCCCAGATAACCAACCAGCCACCCTTCGCCCCATGCCACCAACCCTTCGTCCCATGCCACCAACCAGCCCTTCGTCCCAGGCCACCAACCCTTCGTCCCATGCCACCAACCCTTCGTCCCATACCACCAACCCTTCGTCCCATGCCATCAACCCTTCGTCCCATGCCACCAACCAGCCCTTCGTCCCAGGCCACCAGCCCTTCGTCCCATTCCACCAACCCTTCGTCCCAGGCCACCAACCCTTCGTCCCATGCCACCAACCCTTCGTCCCTGACCACCAACCCTTCGTCCCAGGCCACCAACCCTTCGTCCCTGACCACCAACCCTTCGTCCCAGGCCACCAACCCTTCGTCCCATGCCACCAACCCTTCGTCCCAGGCTACTATCCTTCTCGTTCCAGGATAAGACCCTTCGTCCCAAAGCCAATACTCTTCGTCCAAGGCCACCAACCCTTCGTCCCATGCCACCAACCCTTCGTCCCAGGTCACCATCCCTTCGCCCCAGAACACCAACCCTTCGTCCTAAACCATCACCTACTCTCTCTCCCCACGTATGCAGGCAACACCTTTCCCAGAGAGTACTCGCACCTCTACCTCGTCTTTAACAACAAACCTTCGTCTGTCTTTCGTTATGGAATACCTTAGAATGTTGCCTCAAGAAAACTTTCTTAATATAACTTCTCAATCTTTCTTTCGGCTGATTTTCAAGGGCAAAGCACTGTGGGTGGACGCTTCTGGGTGTGGAATCTGAGAACTGGAGGTGAAAACATTCTTCAACATACTTTGATCAGTTCTTCCTCACCCCTAGCAACTATCAGTTCTCCTTCACCCCTAGCAACTGTCAGTTCTCCTTCACCCCTAGCAACTGTCAGTTCTCCTTCACCCCTAGCAACTGTCAGTTCTCCCTCATCCCCAGCAACTGTCAGTTCTCCTTCACCCCAGCAACTGTCACTTCTCCCTCACCCCTAGCAACTGTCACTTCTCCCTTACCCCTAGCAACTGTCAGTTCTTCTTCACCCCAGCAACTGTCAGTTCTCCTTCACCACTAGCAACTGTCAGTTCTCCCTCACCCCCAGCAACTGTCAGTTCTCCTTCACCCAAGCAACTGTCAGTTCTCCCTCACCCCCAGCAACTGTCAGTTCTCCTTCACCCCTAGCAACTGTCAGTTCTCCCTCACCCCTAGCAACTGTCAGTTCTCCTTCACCCCTAGCAACTGTCAGTTCTCCCTCACCCCTAGCAACTGTCAGTTCTCCTTCACCCAAGCAACTTTCAGTTCTCCCTCACCCCCAGCAACTGTTAGTTCTCCTTCACCCCTAGCAACTGTCAGTTCTCCCTCACCCCTAGCAGCAACTGTCAGTTCTCCCTCACCCCTAGCAACTGTCAGTTCTCCCTCACCCCTAGCAACTGTCAGTTCTCCCTCACCCCTAGCAACTGTCAGTTCTCCTTCACCCCTAGCAACTTTCAGTTCTCCTTCACCCCGGCATCTGTCAGTTCTCCTTCACCCCAGCAACTGTCAGTTCTCCTTCAACCCAGCAATTGTCAGTTCTCCTTCACCCCCAGCGACTGTCAGCATTCCTCCACTCCGGCATCTGTCAGTTCTCTGTGAGCCCCAGAAACCGCCTGTACACACGTGGAAAGTCATCTTTAAAGCCAAACAAGTTAGAAAAAAAAAGCGCTGTATTTTTGTAACCTTAAAGGTATAATGAACACCGACGACCCGCTACACACGCTCAACTTTTCGCGACTTGAACTATGCTGACCCAAACTGCACAATTTAACCCGGACACGTGAATGGAAACCTAACTACGCAGTCTTCTTAACTGCACAGGCCAACATGTTGGTCTGTACAGTTAAAACAGAGAGAGAAAAAAAAAAAAAAGCTTAGCATGTGTACCGTCCCTTAAGAAGCCCTTAAGCACATCTTGGTTTCCCGTAAAATAAATCGTCCACAAGACTCTCCAGCGAAAGCTAAACCAAGTTTCTGATCATTTCTATAAGAAAGTCTATCATCCCACTCAAGTGTACAGAAGGACCCCTCTCGCTGTTCCCTTTTCCCCTGGCGCTGCCGTAATGATCAGCCTCACAAATATCCTAGACCCACGTAGAGAAGTTTTAGTTCAACTCCTTCGATACGCGTTCCTTCCGAAAAATCATCCCAGACGCCGTGAAGGGAGAGAAGGAGTGGTGACGTCGGCTCGTGCGCCTTGGCGAGTCTACCCGGGTCGTCCGTAGTGGTCCCACCGTCGCCCTGGTTGTTGCGAAGCGAGCTTTTACAGTCAGTCGCTCTGGTTGGCCTGGGGCAGATGTACCGTTGTCTGTAGCAGTCGCACCGCCACCCGGGCCGTCCGCAGTGGTCATACCACTACCCTGGGTCGTCCAGAGCAATTGTACCGTCGACCTAGGTGGACCTGGAGTGGTCGTACCATCGCTCGAGTCGTCCCTCTCCGACGACCCCTGGATCCACCGAGTTTCGGAGAACAAGAAAGACGATCGCTCCAAAATCAACAAGGAGGATCGTACACCAGAATGCGAGACAGACGAACCAAAACAAGACGATTTGATGGAATTTCGTACCAGCGAAAGAGATTTTCCCTTTCACTATATTTGAACTGACATCTAAACCAGCTGAGTTACGGTACGCCCTTGTGGCACGACGCTCCAACCCTGCAGCACACCACGGTACGACCCTCCAGCACGGCGGCACGACCCTGCAGCACGACTCGTCGTTCTAAGGAGGTTTAACTTCGAAGGAAAAAAAGAAAATGTTTCCTTCCAACATATATATATATATATATATATATATATATATATATATATATATATATATATATATATACGTCATCATACCCAGAAACATATGTGTCTTCAATGGACCTTCCCCCGGCACCCGGAATAATTGGGTCACTTTGAAACGGAGCCACCGTGTTGCATACATAACAGGACGGATATTGGGGCGACATAACGAATACATTTATACCGGAGAGAGAGAGAGAGAGAGAGAGAGAGAGAGAGAGAGAGAGAGAGAGAGAGCTAATGAACCAGGGGGAAGAGTCCAGCGACCACAGTCACCAGCACACTCTATCCTTCAGTGTATGGCAGACCTTGATATATATATTTTTCTGAATCCTACTGCAATTCTATTTTCTTATGATCTGCCATTTCAGACTGCAAGAATCTCTGCCTCTATATTTCTACATCATACCTGAGAACATTCCACGGCCTAACGAGAGTTAGATATGAAATACCCAAATCACACTTTGATGTTAATTTCTGGTACGGGAAGCCATTTTGATCGTGGGCAGCCGATTATCTTCGAGGGGAAGTAAACGTTTCCAGGGAACATTTAACGCAGCGACCATACTGTTAGAGTGGACACAATAGCCTGCAAATAGAAACAGTGATGGATGGATCATTGTTGGTAACTGTACGTACGTCCTCTGTTTAGATCACTCGCCGTAACTGTACTTACGTCCTCTGTTTAGATCACTCGCCGTAACTGTACGTACGTCCTCTGTTTAGATCACTCGCCGTAACTGTACGTACGTCCTCTGTTTAGATCACTCGCCGTAACTGTACGTACGTCCTCTGTTTAGATCACTCGCCGTAACTGTACGTACGTCCTCTGTTTAGATCACTCGCCGTAACTGTACGTACGTCCTCTGTTTAGATCACTCGCCGTAACTGTACGTACGTCCTCTGTTTAGATCACTCGCCGTAACTGTACTTACGTCCTCTGTTTAGATCACTCGCCGTAACTGTACTTACGTCCTCTGTTTAGATCACTCGCCGTAACTGTACTTACGTCCTCTGTTTAGATCACTCGCCGTAACTGTACTTACGTCCTCTGTTTAGATCACTCGCCGTAACTGTACGTACGTCCTCTGTTTAGATCACTCGCCGTAACTGTACGTACGTCCTCTGTTTAGATCACTCGCCGTAACTGTACTTACGTCCTCTGTTTAGATCACTCGCCGTAACTGTACGTACGTCCTCTGTTTAGATCACTCGCCGTAACTGTACTTACGTCCTCTGTTTAGATCACTCGCCGTAACTGTACGTACGTCCTCTGTTTAGATCACTCGCCGTAACTGTACGTACGTCCTCTGTTTAGATCACTCGCCGTAACTGTACTTACGTCCTCTGTTTAGATCACTCGCCGTAACTGTACTTACGTCCTCTGTTTAGATCACTCGCCGTAACTGTACGTACGTCCTCTGTTTAGATCACTCGCCGTAACTGTACGTACGTCCTCTGTTTAGATCACTCGCCGTAACTGTACTTACGTCCTCTGTTTAGATCACTCGCCGTAACTGTACTTACGTCCTCTGTTTAGATCACTCGCCGTAACTGTACGTACGTCCTCTGTTTAGATCACTCGCCGTAACTGTACGTACGTCCTCTGTTTAGATCACTCGCCGTAACTGTACGTACGTCCTCTGTTTAGATCACTCGCCGTAACTGTACTTACGTCCTCTGTTTAGATCACTCGCCGTAACTGTACGTACGTCCTCTGTTTAGATCACTCGCCGTAACTGTACGTACGTCCTCTGTTTAGATCACTCGCCGTAACTGTACGTACGTCCTCTGTTTAGATCACTCGCCGTAACTGTACGTACGTCCTCTGTTTAGATCACTCGCCGTAACTGTACGTACGTCCTCTGTTTAGATCACTCGCCGTAACTGTACGTACGTCCTCTGTTTAGATCACTCGCCGTAACTGTACGTACGTCCTCTGTTTAGATCACTCGCCGTAACTGTACTTACGTCCTCTGTTTAGATCACTCGCCGTAACTGTACGTACGTCCTCTGTTTAGATCACTCGCCGTAACTGTACGTACGTCCTCTGTTTAGATCACTCGCCGTAACTGTACGTACGTCCTCTGTTTAGATCACTCGCCGTAACTGTACGTACGTCCTCTGTTTAGATCACTCGCCGTAACTGTACTTACGTCCTCTGTTTAGATCACTCGCCGTAACTGTACGTACGTCCTCTGTTTAGATCACTCGCCGTAACTGTACGTACGTCCTCTGTTTAGATCACTCGCCGTAACTGTACGTACGTCCTCTGTTTAGATCACTCGCCGTAACTGTACGTACGTCCTCTGTTTAGATCACTCGCCGTAACTGTACTTACGTCCTCTGTTTAGATCACTCGCCGTAACTGTACTTACGTCCTCTGTTTAGATCACTCGCCGTAACTGTACTTACGTCCTCTGTTTAGATCACTCGCCGTAACTGTACGTACGTCCTCTGTTTAGATCACTCGCCGTAACTGTACGTACGTCCTCTGTTTAGATCACTCGCCGTAACTGTACGTACGTCCTCTGTTTAGATCACTCGCCGTAACTGTACGTACGTCCTCTGTTTAGATCACTCGCCGTAACTGTACTTACGTCCTCTGTTTAGATCACTCGCCGTAACTGTACGTACGTCCTCTGTTTAGATCACTCGCCGTAACTGTACGTACGTCCTCTGTTTAGATCACTCGCCGTAACTGTACTTACGTCCTCTGTTTAGATCACTCGCCGTAACTGTACTTACGTCCTCTGTTTAGATCACTCGCCGTAACTGTACGTACGTCCTCTGTTTAGATCACTCGCCGTAACTGTACTTACGTCCTCTGTTTAGATCACTCGCCGTAACTGTACTTACGTCCTCTGTTTAGATCACTCGCCGTAACTGTACGTACGTCCTCTGTTTAGATCACTCGCCGTAACTGTACGTACGTCCTCTGTTTAGATCACTCGCCGTAACTGTACGTACGTCCTCTGTTTAGATCACTCGCCGTAACTGTACGTACGTCCTCTGTTTAGATCACTCGCCGTAACTGTACGTACGTCCTCTGTTTAGATCACTCGCCGTAACTGTACTTACGTCCTCTGTTTAGATCACTCGCCGTAACTGTACGTACGTCCTCTGTTTAGATCACTCGCCGTAACTGTACTTACGTCCTCTGTTTAGATCACTCGCCGTAACTGTACTTACGTCCTCTGTTTAGATCACTCGCCGTAACTGTACTTACGTCCTCTGTTTAGATCACTCGCCGTAACTGTACGTACGTCCTCTGTTTAGATCACTCGCCGTAACTGTACTTACGTCCTCTGTTTAGATCACTCGCCGTAACTGTACGTACGTCCTCTGTTTAGATCACTCGCCGTAACTGTACGTACGTCCTCTGTTTAGATCACTCGCCGTAACTGTACGTACGTCCTCTGTTTAGATCACTCGCCGTAACTGTACTTACGTCCTCTGTTTAGATCACTCGCCGTAACTGTACGTACGTCCTCTGTTTAGATCACTCGCCGTAACTGTACTTACGTCCTCTGTTTAGATCACTCGCCGTAACTGTACGTACGTCCTCTGTTTAGATCACTCGCCGTAACTGTACGTACGTCCTCTGTTTAGATCACTCGCCGTAACTGTACGTACGTCCTCTGTTTAGATCACTCGCCGTAACTGTACGTACGTCCTCTGTTTAGATCACTCGCCGTAACTGTACTTACGTCCTCTGTTTAGATCACTCGCCGTAACTGTACTTACGTCCTCTGTTTAGATCACTCGCCGTAACTGTACTTACGTCCTCTGTTTAGATCACTCGCCGTAACTGTACGTACGTCCTCTGTTTAGATCACTCGCCGTAACTGTACGTACGTCCTCTGTTTAGATCACTCGCCGTAACTGTACTTACGTCCTCTGTTTAGATCACTCGCCGTAACTGTACTTACGTCCTCTGTTTAGATCACTCACCGTAACTGTACGTACGTCCTCTGTTTAGATCACTCGCCGTAACTGTACGTACGTCCTCTGTTTAGATCACTCGCCGTAACTGTACGTACGTCCTCTGTTTAGATCACTCGCCGTAACTGTACGTACGTCCTCTGTTTAGATCACTCGCCGTAACTGTACGTACGTCCTCTGTTTAGATCACTCGCCGTAACTGTACTTACGTCCTCTGTTTAGATCACTCGCCGTAACTGTACTTACGTCCTCTGTTTAGATCACTCGCCGTAACTGTACTTACGTCCTCTGTTTAGATCACTCGCCGTAACTGTACTTACGTCCTCTGTTTAGATCACTCGCCGTAACTGTACTTACGTCCTCTGTTTAGATCACTCACCGTAACTGTACTTACGTCCTCTGTTTAGATCACTCGCCGTAACTGTACGTACGTACGCAGGCGAGGACAAATTGAATCACGTTCAGGGTAAAAGAAATTTGGGCCTGATTCAACGCGAGCTGCACCATTTAGCTTATTGGGGGTGAAAGCCTCCTAGTTTTTCAGGATTTCCAGCGCGTTCCAGCGGCTGGAAAACATTAGGAAGCAGTGAATTTTGTGGCGAAGGACCTTTTTTTAACATGACTAAGCCTTATCCAGCAGCCATGGCTTTAATGCCCTTCAGTCTCGAGAAACATTTTGACTCCAGAGGCCCAGATATCGTATAGAGATCCGCCATTTGAGGGACCCTGAAGGTTTGACGTACCGTGAGCCATCGTGAGTGTCGGGATGAAGAAGGATGATAATGATTTTCCCAGCGTATACACCCAGGATGTACACACGTGTGTGTGTGTGTGTGTTCCAAGGACGAATGGGAACAACTGGGGAAGCGAAATATCGTCACATTGGTGAACAATATACAGGGGGGAAGTAAAGACCAATAATGTAATCCACATATGAATAGATGATGTATCTTGACATAAGACTTATTTCACAATGTGTAACGTACCCTTTGGAATGTCAGACTCCATGCTGAAAGATACTGTCTTTACTTGCTACATCTTCATAACTCGACACAAACAAAACAAGAGCAGAATTCAAGAATGAACCGCTTGGAAAGGGAGTATAAGATGTGGCTACATAATACCCAGTACCTTCCATTCTATCCAGAGGATGAGTAAGAGCGTATGTGTATTTTCATGAGAGAGAGAGAGAGAGAGAGAGAGAGAGAGAGAGAGAGAGAGAGAGAGAGAGAGAGAGAGCGTGCAAAAAACAGGTAACGCTCAACAGTCAGGCTTCCTATTAGCAGAGGAGTTCAGTGAGCACGTTTCGAACCGCTCTTATTACCGATGATGACGCACTTCCCTCAGTTCTGTATGACTCGTGGCGAGGAAAGAAACCGGTTCAACCAAAGGTTCCCCCTGATCTGACTCCGACCAGCGTTTTTCTATTTGCACATCCTACGCTGTGTCAACCACTGCAGAGGTCAGTAGGCGCTATACGTGATACTATCTGGTTCCAACAGAGGGATGAAACCTTTTATATCTGGTTCGGATCCACCTGTCCGGTTCTTCCGAAGCTTCGACTCGCTGATTCGTAAACTGGTTGTTTCCCCACATTTGTCTCAACTGATGCTTCATTTGAGCCGAACCAGAGGATTCAGAACCAGCACCATTTGCCGTGGACTCAAAAGCTGACTGACTCGAGTATAGCAGCAGATCACTTCGTCATTTGGTCGTCAGGTGACGCGCCGTCAGCTTGCATTAAAGTAGCTTCCAGGGGCCGTGTGCAGAAAAATTCTTAGATTTCTGCTTATCTTTATGCTTGGCTGACCACGTGACTTAAGTACCACACAGAAAAGGACTAAGCACGATGCTTAGCAAAACTTAAGCATAAGATTGTCGTCTGCTAAGCAAATACTTAAGCGTAAAATCATGCTTAGCAAAATTCTTAAAGTTAAGTAAAATTCTTTGGGGTTAAGCATACTTTTAAGCATTCTAAGAAGTTTTCTGCATATGGCCCCAGATCCTCCCGGGTGACGCCTAAGACCTTGAGACTCTCCTTCTCCAGAAGGGGGTAAAAAAGGGGGGGAGGTACCCAGATAACAACACTTTAAAGAGGTGAGCGAGACCCACCAAAGTCGAGTTTTGTGACCTTAAGAACCTGATGTTAAGGATCTCCCCAGAGATGTGACTATTTTTGAGGAGCCAATTTGATGTTAATGGTAAGTGCTGGTTATTAGTGTGATGTGAGTAACAACAATGTGTCATCTCCAGGTGATTCTGAGCTAGAAATGGGATACTTAAATTCTGATGTGTTTTCGGTAAACTTTCGGAGGAAGACAAAAGGTAATAAAAGGAAGAAAATGTGAGTAAAGAGAAAAATGTCGTAACATACACCCATATTACTTGCATTAGAATCAGGATGTAGAAGATAATGATGTAACTAACAGTTGTTCCTGTCTATTCTGCATAGCCAAATTTCCTAACATATGATGCAAATACTTAATGTGAAAAATGTACAGCTCTTGCAATATGTATGTAAATTACCCCCTTGACGTAAAAACTACATTTTTAACATTGCTTTACATGAGCAGTGTTGAATTTTTTTTTTTTTTGTTTGTTTGTTTCACTTGTGCCTGTTAAACTGCTTAATTGTTTCTTATAAATTGTTTTAATAATGTATCATTTTGTTCAGGGTGGTTTACCGTTTTCCATGGTTTATTTCATAGGTTGAAGTAATTTACATTTACAGGATTTGGTCTTTAGTTTCGTCGGGATTTCAATGTATGTTACATCGAGACAGTAACTTATCGTTCATTTATACGTCAAGTTAATGACTTATTTCAATTATGTAAATTTTAATCATTTCCAAAAAGTTTTTCGCAAAAAAAAAATCTTAGGAAAGGTAATCTATACATGATTTAGATCCATATCTCAGCTTATTATATATCATATCTGCAGGATGACGCAACGCCTGCACGGGGGCAGCCTCTTCCTGCTGGTGGTGTGGGCGTGGTGGTGGCGTGCGGCGGGCGTGGAGGCAGGACTAACCCAATTGCACCTCACAGTGGCCACGCCGGACGGGAAGAACTTCACGAAGGCGGTGGACGTGGACAAGGAGAGTCTCAAGGTCTTAGGCGTCACCCAGGAGGATCTGGAAGCTACTTTAATGCAAGCTGACGCCAGCGGAAAGGTGGATACGGGTGGGCAGGGTGGGTTGTGAGTGGTGGGTGGACTGGTAATTGATAAGATCACTGGGTGAGTTACGTTCGACGAAGCAATGACAGGGCAGCATGATTTGTGAGGGATAGAGTAAGCTAGGATAGTGTGGTTCTAGATTGTGTAGATAGTAGTAGGCTAGGATAGAGTAGTGTGATTCTAGGTTGGGTGGACAGTAATGGGTTAGGATAGAGTAGTGTGGTTCCAGGATGGTTGGATAGTTGAATGCTAGGATAGAGTAGTGTGGTTCTAGGTTGTGTGGACAGTAGTAGGCTAGATAGAGTAGTGTGGTTCTAGGTTGGGTGGACAGTAATAGGTTAGGATAGAGTAGTGTGGTTCCAGGATGGTTGGATAGTAGTATGCTAGGATAGTGTGGTTCTAGGTTGGGTGGATAGTAGTAGGCTAGGATGGTTCTAGGTTGGGCGGATAGTAGTATGCTAGGATAGAGTAGTGTGGTTCTAGGTTGGGTGGACAGTAGTAGGCTAGGATGGTTCTAGGTTGGGCGGAGAGTAGTATGCTAGGATAGAGTAGTGTGGTTCTAGGTTAGGTGGATAGTAGTAGTAGGCTAGGATAGAGTAATGCGGTTCTAGGTTGGGTGGATATAAGTGGGTCAAGGTATGCTGGATGGACTGGTGACTGTGAGCAAGTCTGGTGGCTGGGAAAGAATGTGTAGAACCAAGCAGCGTATCCAAGCTGGCTCATCACATCAAAGAGATAAGCCATAAATTTTAACCCCCCAGGCAAGCACCAAAGGCATACAACCAGAGGGTGGAAAGGGACTTTATTTCCCATCTTGAAGTGGAAGCCGAGAGAAGAAAAAAAAAAAAAAGGTGGAATGCCGGCGACGAACTCCGGAACATTTTGCTGTAAAGGAAAAGGTGGTAATGGAAGAGCGTTGTGTGAGGGGAAGTGAGAAATCACGAGAAGCTGGGCTCCAGGGAACTGGAAAGTGAAAGGGCAAAGTTGTTGCAAAGAATCATAAGATTCTTTACTCGCACATGATGTACAACTTGGGCAACAGCAATGAACAAAACCTTAGTCACTGAAAAAAAAAAAAAAAAGTTTCAAGGACGGTGAGCACCCAAACCCAGTCAGTGAAGTGGTGGGGGGGGGGGATATGAACGTCAGTTGCCAGTTCTTCTTTTCAGAGACCGTGACTGATGTACCGAAATGTCTATCGATGCTAACTCGATTCAATAACGATGGTATTGGGTTGCCTGTGGGGGGGGTGGTTCGGAGCGAGCGAATTATTTTATGGTTTTTAGTTTTTTTACAAACGGGGTCACTTTGTTGCAGGGAACAAAATATGAAATTATAAAAGATTTGTATTGTTCTCATCTATACTTCTAATATCTTTTATTTAAGCCATGTATAAAGTTAACATATATGGGAAATATACTGACAATTAAACTGTTATTGCAAGAGATGTAATGTCTCTCAGGATAGATATATACGTGTAAAGATAGTCATAGGATTATGTTAGTTTACACACAATTTGAACTGAACGTGTATCCGTTTTCTAATAGTTCTCCATTTGCGTCTTCAGTTTGAGGGGAACCTAAAGAATCTGATGAGCTTCACTTACTTCCTCGTTAGCAGCAATGACCTTCCACTCTATTTCCAAGAGTAACGTATCCAATTAGTCAATATCAGAGAAATTAACAGATGTTTAGAACAAGAAATAATAATTTACAACAACCATTACTGAAGAGCAAAATGGAACGCAATTTAACAGACGACGCCTATGCAAAAATAAGGAGAATTTTAACAAAGGTGGAACTCAAATTCGACTTGATATGGAATTACCTTTGATAGTTCGCGGATGTTTACACTGACTCTGTACCTTAGTAAAATTAAGACGGGATATCTCCTTAGCTCTCAGCTTTCAATAAGAAGTGTTTACAGTCGCCTATGCTCCGTTAGGAATATTTTGCAAAATCCAAGAGTTGAATTATGACGTTCTTGCAGCAAATCAATATCATATGAACGTCATAAAAAGTGAAGGAATTAAAAAATAAACAGTTTCTAATGTTTACATTAAAATCGCCTATATAACTGTCCAGTCATAATTCTAAGTATGAATTGGTGTTAATATATGATCGGACATGTTGACAAAAAACCCCCCCCCCCCCCCCCCCCCCCCCCCCCCCCCCCCCCCCCCCCCCCCCCCCCCGTGCACACATTACCCTCAGCTTCCTTCCCGTGCACACATTACCCTCAGCTTCCTTCCCGTGCACACATGACCCTCAGCTTCCCTTCCCGTGCACACATTACCCTCAGCTTCCTTCCCGTGCACACATGACCCTCAGCTTCCCTTTCCGTACACACATTACCCTCAGCTTCCTTCCCGTGCACACATTACCCTCAGCTTCCTTCCCGTGCACACATTACCCTCAGCTTCCTTCCCGTGCACACATGACCCTCAGCTTCCCTTCCCGTGCACACATGACCCTCAGCTTCCCTTCCCGTGCACACATGACCCTCAGCTTCCCTTTCCGTACACACATTACCCTCAGCTTCCTTCCCGTGCACACATTACCCTCAGCTTCCTTCCCGTGCACACATTACCCTCAGCTTCCTTCCCGTGCACACATTACCCTCAGCTTCCCTTCCCGTGCACACATGACCCTCAGCTTCCCTTTCCGTACACACATTACCCTCAGCTTCCTTCCCGTGCACACATGACCCTCAGCTTCCCTTTCCGTACACACATTACCCTCAGCTTCCTTCCCGTGCACACATGACCCTCAGCTTCCCTTCCCGTGCACACATTACCCTCAGCTTCCTTCCCGTGCACACATGACCCTCAGCTTCCCTTCCCGTGCACACATGACCCTCAGCTTCCCTTTCCGTACACACATTACCCTCAGCTTCCTTCCCGTGCACACATGACCCTCAGCTTCCCTTTCCGTACACACATTACCCTCAGCTTCCTTCCCGTGCACACATGACCCTCAGCTTCCCTTCCCGTGCACACATGACCCTCAGCTTCCCTTCCCGTGCACACATGACCCTCAGCTTCCCTTCCCGTGCACACATGACCCTCAGCTTCCCTTTCCGTACACACATTACCCTCAGCTTCCTTCCCGTGCACACATTACCCTCAGCTTCCCTTTCCGTACACACATTACCCTCAGCTTCCTTCCCGTGCACACATTACCCTCAGCTTCCCTTTCCGTACACACATTACCCTCAGCTTCCCTTTCCGTACACACATTACCCTCAGCTTCCTTCCCGTGCACACATTACCCTCAGCTTCCTTCCCGTGCACACATTACCCTCAGCTTCCTTCCCGTGCACACATGACCCTCAGCTTCCCTTTCCGTACACACATTACCCTCAGCTTCCCTTTCCGTACACACATTACCCTCAGCTTCCTTCCCGTGCACACATTACCCTCAGCTTCCTTCCCGTGCACACATTACCCTCAGCTTCCCTTTCCGTACACACATTACCCTCAGCTTCCCTTTCCGTACACACATTACCCTCAGCTTCCCTTTCCGTACACACATTACCCTCAGCTTCCCTTTCCGTACACACATTACCCTCAGCTTCCTTCCCGTGCACACATGACCCTCAGCTTCCCTTCCCGTGCACACATGACCCTCAGCTTCCCTTTCCGTACACACATTACCCTCAGCTTCCCTTTCCGTACACACATTACCCTCAGCTTCCCTTTCCGTACACACATTACCCTCAGCTTCCCTTTCCGTACACACATTACCCTCAGCTTCCTTCCCGTGCACACATGACCCTCAGCTTCCCTTTCCGTACACACATTACCCTCAGCTTCCTTCCCGTGCACACATTACCCTCAGCTTCCTTCCCGTGCACACATGACCCTCAGCTTCCCTTTCCGTACACACATTACCCTCAGCTTCCTTCCCGTGCACACATGACCCTCAGCTTCCCTTTCCGTACACACATTACCCTCAGCTTCCTTCCCGTGCACACATTACCCTCAGCTTCCTTCCCGTGCACACATTACCCTCAGCTTCCCTTCCCGTGCACACATTACCCTCAGCTTCCTTCCCGTGCACACATTACCCTCAGCTTCCTTCCCGTGCACACATTACCCTCAGCTTCCTTCCCGTGCACACATTACCCTCAGCTTCCCTTTCCGTACACACATTACCCTCAGCTTCCCTTCCCGTGCACACATGACCCTCAGCTTCCCTTTCCGTACACACATTACCCTCAGCTTCCTTCCCGTGCACACATGACCCTCAGCTTCCCTTTCCGTACACACATTACCCTCAGCTTCCCTTCCCGTGCACACATTACCCTCAGCTTCCTTCCCGTGCACACATTACCCTCAGCTTCCTTCCCGTGCACACATTACCCTCAGCTTCCTTCCCGTGCACACATGACCCTCAGCTTCCCTTTCCGTACACACATTACCCTCAGCTTCCCTTTCCGTACACACATTACCCTCAGCTTCCCTTCCCGTGCACACATTACCCTCAGCTTCCCTTCCCGTGCACACATGACCCTCAGCTTCCCTTTCCGTACACACATTACCCTCAGCTTCCTTCCCGTGCACACATGACCCTCAGCTTCCCTTTCCGTACACACATTACCCTCAGCTTCCCTTTCCGTACACACATTACCCTCAGCTTCCTTCCCGTGCACACATGACCCTCAGCTTCCCTTCCCGTGCACACATGACCCTCAGCTTCCCTTTCCGTACACACATTACCCTCAGCTTCCTTCCCGTGCACACATGACCCTCAGCTTCCCTTTCCGTACACACATTACCCTCAGCTTCCCTTTCCGTACACACATTACCCTCAGCTTCCCTTTCCGTACACACATTACCCTCAGCTTCCCTTTCCGTACACACATTACCCTCAGCTTCCCTTTCCGTACACACATTACCCTCAGCTTCCCTTTCCGTACACACATTACCCTCAGCTTCCCTTTCCGTACACACATTACCCTCAGCTTCCCTTTCCGTACACACATTACCCTCAGCTTCCCTTTCCGTACACACATTACCCTCAGCTTCCCTTTCCGTACACATATTACCCTCAGCTTCCCCTCCCATTCACACATTACCCTCAGCTTCCCTTTCCGTACACACATTACCCTCAGCTTCCCTTCCCGTGCACACATGACCCTCAGCTTCCCTTTCCGTACACACATTACCCTCAGCTTCCCTTCCCGTGCACACATGACCCTCAGCTTCCCTTCCCGTGCACACATTACCCTCAGCTTCCCCTCCCGTGCACACATTACCCTCAGCTTCCCCTCCTGTGCACACATGACCCTCAGCTTCTCCTGCCGTCCGTCCACCAACGTCTTCACAACACTTCCAACTTTCCCCGTACTTAATCCTCCTCTCAAATTCCGCCTCTCCACATACCACACGTCAATCCCCAGGTACCTGAACTCCTTTCAGAAGTTCCAGTTCTTCTTCATTCCGGGTGATATAAAAAATTCAGTCCGCCCACATAGTACGTGGTTGGGACCCAAATGGGTTCGAATCCCGGGAGTGGCAGTTAGCCTCAATGCCCATCTCCTCCTCTGATTAGGCTAACGTAACAGCTGCCTTTGCTTCAAGTAGATACGACGATACGGCAGCCAAAGCTAACGTGCTGGATTAACATAAAGAAATATATGGGATAAATGGAGGGTTACTGAACACACTTAGGAGGTTTTGTCGAGGTCTTCAAGGTATGTGCGCGCGTGAGATGGTGGGCGAACAAAGGATGATTAAGATGATCTATGCGTCATAAATGAAGGGAGCGAGGGGAAGGGATAGGCCAAGAGGGAGACGGAAGACTGGAATGAAGAAGGCCTTGGGGTATCGGGGACCCAAACATTCAGGAGGGTGAGTGGCAGGCAATGGATAGGATAAACTGGATCACTGTGGTATAGTAGGGACAAGGTGCT
>NC_092237.1:50847043-50912043 GCF_036320965.1 Panulirus ornatus | reverse complement strand
TATATATATATATATATATATATATATATATATATATATATTATCCCTGGGGATAGGGGATTAAGAATACTTCCCACGTATTCCTTGCGTGTCGTAAAAGGCGACTAAAAGGGGAGGGAGCGGGGGGCTGGAAATCCTCCCCTCTTTTTTTTTTAATTTTCCAAAAGAAGGAACAGAGTGGGGCCAGGTGAGGGTATTCCAAAAAAGGCCCAGTCCTCTGTTCTTAACGCTACCTCGCTAACGCGGGAAATGGCGAATAGTTTAAAAGAAAGATATATATATATATATATATATATATAGATAGATAGATAGATAGATAGATAGATAGATAGATAGGTAGATAGATAGATAGATAGAAAGATATATAATACAAAGTCATCTGGTTCCTAAGATTTCGGTGTAAGACATTAAGGAAAATAAGTCCGTGATTGGTCGATGATGATTGCATAGTTACCGAGTTGCTTGCTGCCTGTCGTGGGATCGACAAATCCGAGCTAGGAACAAGACTCCGAGAACAGGTAGGGAAATAGAGGGATGGCGATGAATCGCCGACTGTTGTGTAATGGCAAGGCTAATGGGCTTTTACTGTTGGAGAGGTACATGTGGTCTTCCAGCCACAGTAGCTCGTGGACCTGTTCAGTAAGAGGCTTCTTTTCGTACAGCAGTAATGGACGGCAGAGCTCCTTCCATCTCCGTACGTATATACACTTCCTGATCATAGACATATCTCACCATTCGTTTATACGTGGGATTTACCTCCTGAGACGGATGGACCAGACATTAGTCTCCCAGACTAGTGACCCGTCCACTTTCCCTTTTGCCCTTTAATGTTGAATGTGGCCTATCAGATCGCCAAGTCCAAGGTTGAGCATCGTTGCTCTGACAGTTACTCAGTCACCCTGAGCTTGCCCCACCGCTGACCAAGGAGCTCCTGGTACTGCCATAGGATAGAGATGGAGGTGTGGTAAATGGTAAATGGCTGTGTGGGAGATAGTAGCCTTGGGCGTATATATATATATATATATATATATATATAACGACGGAGGCGTCGAACTATTTACATCAAAACTCCCTCTGCTGGTGGTATGCCTGCAACGTCTAAAACATCAAGCTACATACGAAAATCAGAGGCCTTTAGATGCAGCTCTGATAATGTCAAATGTTCCCAGGTGGTGGTCGGTACTGATTTTTTTCCTGTCACCTACGCATTCGATACTCATGCGTGTGTTCTTCCCAGTATGACCAAAACGTATTCAGGAGAGAGAGAGAGAGAGAGAGAGAGAGAGACCTTCCCTTCCCTTCACCTGCTGTGATGGGCGCACTGGCGCAACACGTAGAGGTGGCCCAGCACCTGACGGTCTGGCGCGCTCTCTACATTTGTTAGGCCAAGGTCAGCCCCCCACGGCATGACATCTGGTGACGGGTGGAAGAACCCCCCACCCACTCACTTTGGCGTCACTTCACTTTCGTATCCACCCAAAATTCTAAAATAATTTATAATTTTTACCATCATCACAGCCCAAACCCAGTGCTCGTGAGCATATACGGAAACTTCAGACTGAAAATAACACAGCCCAGTACATCTAGGCTGATGGTTCTCGCCACTCTAACCACTGAGAGGGCTGTCATTGTGATCCAGCCCAGTGGCGATAGATTAGAGAAAATTGTTTGAATAAACTACTGGACATGTACTCTACAAACTGAATTGTTCGCCATACTTATCGCTCTTGAGCAAATACAAGTCACTGCCAGACGGTTTGATTATCACCCTGAGATCAGACTGGAACATGCTGGTCTCTGAAGCCAGACACAAATACTCAGACATTATTGCTCAAGGGATTCAACCTAAATCGTTATATATTCCTTCTCATATAGGCCTCTGTGAGCATGACAAAGCTGATGCTTTTTAAGCCAAACTTGCACTTAGTAAAGGTGATGCTGAAAACAACATTGGATTGTCAATTAGAAGCCTCAAAATGTAATTAGATAGGAACTAACTGACCTCTTTGAAACATGAAGACGAATCCAGATAAGCACAAGTAGAAACATTTTTCATCACAATGAAATGTGTGAAGTATAACATGTATATGGATAAAGAAATAAGATCAGCAGATTACATGATGTAACTGCCAGCTAACGCTAAGCTATAGGTACCACTGGCACTTTGGCCCATCTGGAGATGTTAACCGTGTGAATTGTAAAGTTTGTGGTCAAAGATTTGGACACAAACTAGAACACAATGTCTTAGAATGTGAAAAAAACAGAACCTTTTAGGAATAGATCTAAACCAACCATGCAAGAAATGTCACAACACCTTATTGTTCATAACAAGATACCGGAAATTTTAAGTTTGTATCCAATTTTTTGTATCTAGTCGGTAAAACTTCCAATATGAAACTATGTAATGTATGTAATGAAAAACGTCATGAATTGTAACATCCTATGTAATACCAACCTACTGGGGTGTGACTTAGAGCCTTTGTAACCCCAATAATCCTTTTGCGCAACCGCTCACAGGATGACCATGGGGTTGCACAATAAATTTGCCGGGGTTACCGGCATAAATCAGTCAAACTCCGCACCTCACCCAAACCCCACCTGTTGGCAGGAGATACCGCTATGTATATACTCTTAGCCCCTCGACTGGCCTGAGCTAACCGTGGAGGGCAGGACCGCTGGAGTCGACGTGCCACGAAATGATGACTCGTGCTTCATTTGATTGGCAGTCGGGTTCCTGTGATGTAGACAAAGTGACGCAGTGGAAAGAGGATTTTGGTTTGTCATCATCATGGTGGTACGACCTGAGGATCGTATTTTCATGCTCATGTCGCTCCATCGTGCTCAAGGGCTTAATTAACTTTGTTTTTTTGTTTTTTGGTAATACTCATACTGATATAGTCAGTTCATGCTGCACCATGGGTGACCTCTGACATGATTCTGTGAACTAATGCTCCACCATGGGTGATGACCTGTCATCAGTGAATCTATGTTAAGCGAAAAAAAAAATTATATTACACTGTGTCCGCTTTTTGACACGTACTGGCTAAAGCATACTTTGTGATGTGATATAGATATGATCCACCTTTGTAACTGCGTAAAAAAAAAAAAAAAACCTGGGTAGAAACTGATGAGCATAAAGTATTTACTGGTCTCTGAAGAAACATTTATGAGCTCTGTGATTCTTAAGGTGATGTTCTCTAATGCAGGGATATGATGTTCTCTAATGCAGGGATATGGTGTTCTCTAATGCAGGGATATGATGTTCTCTAATGCGGGGATATGATGTTCTCTAATGCAGGGATATGATGTTCTCTAATGCAGGGATATGATGTTCTCTAATGCAGGGATATGATGTTCTCTAATGCGGGGATATGATGTTCTCTAATGCAGGGATATGGTGTTCTCTAATGCAGGGATATGATGTTCTCTAATGCAGGGATATATACGGCTGCCTTAACCTTCAGATAACGATGACAGGACTGGATCTCCACTTGCCCAACCTCTACCATGCCTTAATTTTCTGAGTGCCTCTATTCCTACTCTTGTTTGTATCATTTTCAGCATTTTAACCTATAGCTTCTTGTCATACATACATATATATATATATATATATATATATATATATATATATATATATATATATATATATATTTATTTATTTATATATATAGATATAGATATATAATCTTTTCGTATAGTTTGGGGGAGGGTTTCTGTGCTGATGAAACAGCCACCACAACGATGATTGTGTGAGTCAGCGCTTCCCATTACCCCCGTCCCTCTCCGAGCAGTTTCACCACTACGACCCTCCCTTTCCAAACAACCGCTCCACTACCCTCCCTTTCCAAGCACGTGCACCTGTACCTCCCCACTCCTAGTACTTGCTCCACTACGACCCTCCCTCCCACAACACCTGCTCCACTACCCCTCCCTATTCCAGCGCTTGCACCAGCACCCTCCTTCTCCCAAAGCTTGCACACCTACGACCCTCCCTCTCCCAACACTTGCACCACTACGACCCTATATCTCTCTCAACACACCACCACATTTCCTTTACCAGCTCTTGCATCAACAACCTTCCCTCTCCTAACACTGGGATCACGAGCAAGACATGTTCAAGCTGTGCTAACAGACACCTTGAGTGTGTCCTTGAGCATGTTCGGTATGGGACCTCAGACTCGATTCTCAGTATTTTAATACCACTTGCCTTCATTTGATCACATCCTGTAAGTCTGAATCAACTAACACCCCAAACCTAACCTGGGGAAGACTTCTACTTGGCATTATTTATGGCAGGTATCAAGATACTGTAGCGTCATGTCCCAACTCTCGTTCCACAAAGTTATACTTTACTAACAGCAAACCTGAACTGGTGGCGAAATCACTCCCTACGTCATGTGTGACAGTCTATGAAGTGTAACCTCACCCGACTTCATACAAAGAGGGAAAAGCAGTAACGGTCTTTGTGGCCCAGACCTTTCCTCGCGAGGGTCACCAGCGTAAGAAGTGAGGTCGGAACTTACGGCTTTTGATCTTAAGCCACATTCGACCACAACGACAGTAGTCCTGTCTTGCCTTCTACTCGTCTCCACCTAGTTGACGAGTGCCAATCGCCTACTCTCGTCTCCTCAGCCAGTCTCCAAGCTGTGCAACTCCCAAAAACTGACTTCGTGACTAGTCTGACCGCCCTCATATACTTAGGCGTCAACGAATACGACAGTCAGCCAGACAGTCAGTTTGCCTCAGATCATGAATGTGATGGTAAGCACCAGAAGTCTTCTCTCAACCATGTGACTCCAGACTCTAGAGGCTCCAAGAGTATTAGTTCACCATCTGGCTCCTGCCTTTTCTCATCCCTAGCAAGGCTCTTTGGTGCTTCATCTTCCATGGCCACTTTCGGTGGGACATCGACCCAGTCCATCTTGAGAAGCAGCTTGAATTTTGCCACGCCCAAGGCGCTCCTGCACCACAGAACGCAAACGGTAACCTCAAAATCTCCAGAGGGGAACAGTTTCAACAAGCTTATCAGCCCACGCCCCACAGCCTGGCTGACCTCACCAGGGTCACCACCAGCGTGATATTTGATGTCAGTGCTTGCTACTTTCGACCTTATCTAGTCACCTGATACCTTTACAGAAATAGTCCTCCCTTCTTCAGGGAATCAGGTACTGGCCTCCTATCGCCCCTCCAGCCATTCTACAAGATTTATAACTCCCATAAGCCTCCCTCGTCTTTTAGTCTGGCCACCTTAATATACCCGGGCATCACCGGAGTGTAGTCAAGTCAGTCAAGCAATCAGGTTGCATCGGCCACAACTGCTCCGTTAACGCGCCTCAAGTTTGGACCTTGTTACTCCACTGGGAGCCCTTTGAGTGCCGATGCCATCAGTAGCAGCCCACTGTATGACTCCTGGCTTTTCTCCTCCCTGGCAGGACTCTGTGGTACTTCATCACCGGCCGCCTTCGGCAGGAATCGAATGGGACTTCGCCTCTGCCTACCTCAGGAAGTTTGAATTACCGCGGAGCTTCTGCAGTACGAAACACGAACGGCAACCACCCTCTAACCCAGAACTCCGGTACGTGCCACATCTCCCTCTTATAAAAGCACCATGAAGAAACAGAAGCCACGCACCTTTCCCATGGACTCCTGCCTCACCAACTGCACCTACGCCAGCAGCGGAGGTCCTGCCAATCCTTTTATCTTACGTCTCACTTCACTTCACCTTATGATAACCCTGCACCTACAGTAGCATCTTGCCCTTGGTTACATCACCTTTGTATAGTGCCCAATAAAGCACTGTGTTCTTACTCATGTTTCCTTACCCCTATTTTTTTTAGTAGTGGTTGATAACTTTGGACGGACAATGGCAAGATAACCGAAACATTCTACCCTTATTCTCTCAGCATATGTACCACAACCCACCCTCTCCTAGCACTTAGGCTGTAACCCTCTCTCTCCTAGGACTTGCCAACTAATCTCCCTTACATTGATTGGTATTAATGGTGTAGTATTTCCAAATGTTTTGATGTGATTTTAGTGCTGGTGCTCTGCCTGAGTTACAGGCACAATAAAATAAACGTCCTGTTCGCGCACTTGGCCTGTCTATGCGCCAACTTTAGACCAGACCAACATAAAAAGTAGCCTATTCTTCTTTGTTTTGTAGGCTAACTTAGCACTTTTTTTTTCTCATTTCATGAAGAAAAGGAAAATTATATCTATTCTTTGCAGACTGTGATGATAACGGGAGGGATTAGCATTTTCTAAGGTGTTGATAGGTTTAACTTGAACTGATCCTGACCTTTTCCTACAGCGATGCAGCACATCCCCACGAGGCTGAACCAAAAGAGCCATTGGTTGTTTTGGAAACTCCAGCCGAGAAACGAGCCCGGCATCACTCCCACTATGTCGTCTATGTCACTACCTTTGTCATGTCTATTGGGTTCTCCATTGTACTGACAGGGGTTTGGCCATATCTACAGCAGGTATGGGGCTTCCATGCTGTTACCCTCTGTCTTAGTATTATCACACTCATGGACGGTAATGCATGTTTTTCCTCATTAACTATTATTAGTGTCTTTTGATTAAGACATTATTTTGTATTTTTTCCCTTTAGGTGTAAGACTTAGAAGATAAACGGGACTTTGATTTTGAGTCGCATTTCTTATATCATTTCCTGAAGCATAGAAATTCCAGTGTGAAATTTGTCATAGCCACAATTAATTCTACGGATGCCCAAAAGTGTGTCTTCACACTAAATTAAGTTTATGTGATGAGTTCATTTCAATACAGTTACCCAGATAACTCTCTCTATAGGATGGTTATGTATCTTTAGCAATTTTTCTTAGTACTTTACTCTTTTTCATGGTCTTCTCACCAAATAAAGCATGTTAGTCAGACCATGTTTATTTGCTTCACCTTTACTTCCATTCAGAGCAAGGTGATGCATGTAGAATCTTTCCTCAATAGTGTTGCTACCATCTATATATCGTTACAAATAGTAGAATCACAAACCTTTGCATTATTTGTTGTTGAGTCTTCATTCTGGTAAGAGTGTTAGACAGGTTTAGAATGTGTAGCACATAACCAGTAGAACTGAGAAATCAGGATGTTCATGGAAGAGCAGAGTTTCATCACCCATATAAATGATTCAGTGAATGTTAATGAAAGAAAAATGTAATTACATGAAGTAGGTACTACTGCAAACACTGTTTAGGAAGACAAAGTGTTGCTCTTGCCCAGTACAGCAACTCCAGCCTCTTTGTCAAGCCTTTTACCTGTTGTTCTTGAACCTTAGCTCAAGAGCAGAAGGTGAAATGCAAGACCTATATATCTTAAGGCATCAACCACACCTGGGCTAGATGCCACCCAGTGCTTCATCTGTGTAATTACCTACCACTACTTTAGTCAACGTTGTACACTTTGGGACTAGAAAAAGGGAAAATTTTTAGTAAGTTTAGTCAGAAACTAGTCTCAACTTGTATATTTGTGTATTGGGAAAATAAGAATACACAGGTTTAAATTTTGCAGTTTGCTATCAGATCCCCTTGGCAATATTTACATTAATTCACAAAAATCTGTAATTCAGCATGTGGGGGTATTTGGGAAACAGAGCCTTTGCTCAACTTTTTAACATTAACTTAGGTTGTACCAGAGGTAGGGAATGGTGTATGGACCAGTAATTGTGATGCACTGCAGAAAAACATTATTTATATTACTTTCAAGAAGATTTACAGGGCAAATCTTCATATATGCAAGGATTTCTTAACAGATTAATTCAGTTCACATAGAATACCTGTGCTTACAAATGCTGAATGATAGAGACAGCCTTCATTAGTGATTTCATCCATGTTTTCGAAATGACTGTCTACACTTGATTGGTACACAAAACTCTTCTATGCTTCCCCAAACCACATCCTCCTTCCTCTCTGGTTCTGGTGATATCCCAACACTCATTTACGCCTTAAACAAATATATGTTAAACATACATGCAGAAGAGAGTATTAAAGTTTTCATACTTATTTGATTATAACAGATGAATGATTAGAGCAACAAAATCACAGTTTGTCTTACCATTTGATGAACAAATGCTATTGGCAAGATCATTGACCCATGCCATTATTTCTTGGTGTAGAAGATACTTAAGCTTTTTTTTTTTCGGAATACTGATAATGATGATTTAAAAACTGACAAAATAATTTTAAATGAGAAGCACAAATTGTAAGTGTGCTTGCTAAGATATTTTTTTATTTATTATACTTTGTCGCTGTCTCCCTCATTAGAGAGGTTGCACAAGGAAACAAACGAAAGAATGGCCCAACCCACCCACATACACATATATATACATACACATCCACACACGCACATATACATACCTATACATTTCAACGTATACATATATATACACACAGACATATACATATATGCACATGTACATAATTCATACTTGCTGCCTTTATTCATTCCCGTTGCCACCTGGCCACACATGAAATGACAACCCCCTCCCCCCACATGCGTGCGAGGTAGCACTAGGAAAAGACAACAAAGGCCACATTCATTCACACTCAGTCTCTAGCTGTCATGTATAACGCACCGAAACCTCTGCTTCCTTTCCACATCCAGGCTCCACAAACCTTTCCAATGTTTACCCCAAACGCTTCACATGCCCTGGTTCAATCCATTGACAGTACGTTGACCCTAGTATACCACATCGTTCCAATTCACTCTGTTCCTTGCACAGCTTTCACCATCCTGCGTGTTCAGGCCCTGATCGCTCAAAATCTTTTTCACTCCATCATTCCACCTCCAATTTCGTCTCCCACTTCTCCTCGTTCCCTTCGCCTCTGACATATTTATCCTCTATGTCAATCTTTCCTCACTCATTCTCTCCATGTGACCAAACCATTTCAAAACACCCTCATCTGCTCACTCAACCACACTTTTTATTACCCTTCCATTACTTACTCGATCAAACCACCTCACACCACATACACATATTGTCCTCAAACATCTTATTTCCAACACACCCACCCTCCTCCGCACAACTCCTTCCATAGCCCATGCCTTGCAACCATATAACATTGCTGGAACCACTATTCCTTCAAACATACCCACTTTTGCTTTACAAGATAACGTTCTCACCTTCCACACATTTTTCAATGCTCCCAGAATTTTCACCCCCTCCCCCGCCCTGTGACTTACTTCCACTCCCATTGTTCCATCTGCTGCCAAATCCACTCCCACGTCTCTAGAATACTTCCTTTCCTCCAGTTTTTCTCCATTCAAACTTACCTCCAAATTTACTTGTCCCTCAACCCTACTGTACCTAATAACCTTGCTCTTATTCACATTTACTCTCAGCTTTCTTCTTTCACACAATTTACCAAACTCAGTCACCAGCTTCTGCAGTTTCTCACCCGAATCAGCCACCAGCACTGTATCATCAGCGACTCACTTCCCAAGCCCTCTCATCCACAACAGACTGCATACTTGGCCCTCTCTCCAAAACTCTTGCATTCACCTCCGTAACAACCCTATCCATAAACCAATTAAACAACCATGGAGACATCATGCACCCCTGCCGCAAACTGACATTCACTGAGAACCAATCACTCTCCTCTCTTTCTTCTCGTACACATGCCTTACATCCTTGATATAAACTTTTCACTGCTTCTAGCAACTTGCTTCCCACGCCATATATTCTTAATACCTTCCACAAAGCATCTCTATCAGCTCTTATCATATGCCTTTTCCAGATCCATAAATGCTACATACAAATCCATTTGCTTTTCCAAGTATTTCTTGCATGCATTCTTCAAAGCAAACACCTAATCCACACATCCTCTACCACTTCTGAAACCACACTGCTCTTCTCCAATCTGATGCTCTGTACATGCTTTCACCCTCTCAGTCAATACCCTCCCATATAATTTCCCAGGAATACTCAACAAACTTGTACCCCTGTAATTTGAGCACTCACTCTTATCCCCTTTGCCTTTGTACAGTGGCACTATGCATGCATTCTGCCAATCCTCAGGCACCTCACCATGAGTCATACATACATTAAATATCCTCACCAACCAGTCAACAACACTGTCACCCCCTTTTTTAATAAATCCCACTGCAATACCATCCAAACCTGCTGCCTTGCCGGCTTTCATCTTCCGCAAAGCTTTTACTACCTCTTCTCTGTTTACCAAATCATTTTCCCTAACCCTCTCACTTTGCACACCACCTCGACCAAAATACCCTATATCTGCCACTCTATCATCAAACACATTCAACAAACCTTCAAAATACTCACTCCATCTCCTTCTCACATCACCACTACTTGTTATTACCTCCCCATTATCTCCCTTCACCAATGTTTCCATTTGTTCTCTTGTCTTACGCTTTTTATTTACTTCCTTCCAAAACATCTTTTTATTCTCCCCAAAATTTAATGACACTCTCTCACCCCAACTCTCATTTGCCCTCTTTCACCTCGTACATTTTTCTCTTGACCTCCTGCCTCTTTCTTTTATGCACCTCTCAGTCATTTGCACTATTTCCCCACAAAAATCGTCCAAATGCCTCTCTCTTCTCTTTCACTAATAATCTTACTTCTTCATCCCACCTCTCACTACCCTCTCTAATCTACCCACCTCCCACACTTCTCATGCCCCAAGCATCTTTTGCGCAAGCCATCACTGCTTCCCTAAGTACATCCCATTCCTCCCCCCACTCCCCTTACATCCTTTGCTCTCACCTTTTTCCATTCTGCACTCAGTCTGTCCTGGTACTTCCTCACACAAGTGTCCTTCCCAAGCTCACTTACTCTCACAACTCTCTTCACCCCAACATTCTCTCTTCTTTTCTGAAAACCTCTACAAATCTTCACCTTTGCCTCCACAAGATAATGATCAGACATCCCTCCAGTTGCACCTCTCAGCACATTAACATCCAAAAGTCTCTCTTTCACGTGCCTATCAATTAACACATTATCCAATAACACTCTCTGGCCATCTCTCCTACTTACATACGTATACTTGTGTATTTCTCTCTTTTTAAATCAGGTATTCCCAATCACCAGTCCTTTTTCAGCACAAATCTACAAGCTCTTCATTTCCATTTACAACGCTGAACACCCCATGTACACCAATTATTCCCTCAACTGCCACATTACTGACCTTTGCATTCAAATCACCCATCACTATAACCTGATCTCTTTGCATCAAAACTACTAACACACTCACTCAGCTGCTCCCAAAACACTTGCCTCTCATGATCTTTCTTTTCTTGCCCATGTGCACCAATAATCATCCATCTCTCTCCATCCATTTTCAGTTTTACCCATATCAATCTAGAGTTTCTTTCTTACACTCTATCACATACTCCTATCACTCCTGTTACAGTAGTGCTACTCCTTCCCTTGCTCTTGTCCTCTCACTAACCCTTGACTTTACTCCCAAAACTTTTCCAAACCACTCTTCCCCTTTACCCTTGAGCTTCGTTTCACTCAAAGCCAAAACATCCAGGTTCCTTTCCTCAAACATACTACCTATCTCTCCTTTTTTCTCATCTTGGTTACATCCACACACATTTAGGCACCCCAATCTGAGCTTTCAAGGAGGATGAGCACTCCTCGCGTGACTCCCTCTGTTTCCCCTTCTAGAAAGTTAAATCATCCCTGGGGATAGGGGAGAAAGAATACTTCCCATGCATCCCTCGCATGTCGTAAAAGGTGACTAAAGGGGACAGGAGCGGGGGGTCTAGAAACCCTCCCCTCCTGATATTTTAATTTTCTAAAAGGGGAAACAGAAGAAGGAATCATGCAGGGAGTGCTCATCCTCTTCGAAGGCTCAGATTGGGGCGCTTGCTAAGATGTTTTACCTTATTAGATGGCACTCCATGAATACCAGGTGCATTACCAGCATAGGAGTTTAGATGTTCCATGCATAGCAGGAGTGCAATACTGGAAGAAATTACACTGCTTGTTACCCTGTTGTGTTGATCCTTTATCCATGGAACATCATTTATTTGAAACGTTATTCATATTTTGATACACAAACTATTTTCCTTGGGATGCTGCCTGAGTAACCATGCACAAACACACAACATGACCTGTATCTTCAACAATATACCTTAACCAGATAGTATTATCACTATATCCACTTTCTTCTGCTAATCACTAACTCGGCTTCATCCCAGTAATATAATAGTCCACAATCGTGCAATAATGCTAGGTAACGAAATATTCAGTGGAAACTAGCTTAGAGGGTGATGAATGGTACTGTAGGCCTGCTGTATGGGCTAGCCTGGTACACATTGGGGTATGGATGAGGCATTCAATGGTAATTAATACCGAACAGAGGGGGCTTTGGGGTGATGTAGAACAAACCTAACACCTCCACGTACCTCCCAATAACACTTGTTCAACCCCATTCCATTCAAGCAGCAACACAAGCCCTCATCACCACCCTTTTCAGAAAGTTTTCATTAAATTTTACTTAGATTATTTTATGCCAGTGTGACATATTTACGGGAATTATTAAGGGGAAGCGGTGTTGTTTCAAGTATTTTCTTACTTAAGAGTTAGATTGGGAAAATTTTGGATTAGGAATTTTACTCCCGTTATAGCATGGGCTTGAGATGCTTGTATAAGAGTGGATGCTAGAGTGACAGATCTCCAGGAATACAATCTTGTATTCATTTTTACACTGTACTACATAAACATAAGATAAGATTATTGCTTTTGTAATGTATATTCTTGAATCAGTTAGTTTATCTTTGTTAGAGGAAGTATCCAGGTGTCATTTGATATGCTTCCACTGGAAAATTCATTGAATTTCAGATACTTCAAACATAGGATTAAGTAACTGTTTTATGTATTATATCGTCATAGATATATTTGCATGTTAAAGATATCTTGATATTTTCTCCATTCTCAATCTAATCACTCATTTCCATTGCTCTTTGTCTAGCTTGATCCTACGGTCTCTAAACAGTTCCTGGGATGGGTGATTGCTGCAAACCCTTTAGGACAGATGCTGGCCTCTCCACTACTAGGCCTTTGGGGCAACAAAGTCGGATCCAACAGGTGAGGAAGGGTGAGAGTTAGATATATATACCACCAGGGAAATATATTACCAATACTATTTGCCTCAGTATTCGGAGGGTTAGTTACAGCTGTGTAGTGAGCCATCACTTCAGTAGTTGTCAAGTTGTGCTTCTCTGATCCACACTTGGCCCTCTGGCCTTCTGTCCAAAAACATACAATCTCTCCTTGTCATACACAACGCTTAACAACACTTAACTCACACAGCTTATTCTTCATAACTAGCTTTTCCTGCGGTAAGCACTCTGGGCTAGCCCTCCCTTTTGGCAAAATGGTAGGAGCAATAAATTGTAGCAGTAGGTAGGAACATTAAAGGCTGGAGCGTTGGGTAGAAACATTAGGTAGAAGTAGTAGGAACATTAGGAAAGAGCTTTAGATGGAAGTAGTCTGTAGGAACATTAGGTAAGAGCCTGTACAGCTAATGCACAAGAGTTGCCCTTGGCTAGTGGTCTGTTAAGGATGAGGCACTAAATGCTAAGAAGCGGCTCTGAAGTTTACTAGTTATGGAGATTCTATTGCTATGGCCACCCCTTTGAGGGAGTTCCAGTTGGGAACAGCCATCAGTGATATAGATTGATAGTGAGAGATGGGGAAAGCAAGGGAGGGAGGAGAGGAAAGAGAGGAGAAAGTGTGGAAAGGGGAGAATAATGATAGGAAAGAGGAAAAAGAGAAGTGCGGAGAGAAAGGGCAGTGCTACACATGGGAAAGTAGGTAACAAGAGGCCTCTAGTCCATGAATAAGTTATTTGTTTGTAACTTAGATTCACTGATTTCTGTTTCTGATCAAAGTAGATGACATAAGGTTAAAACAATAAGAAGGCTGTCTTCCCATCTTCCATTCCCTCCTGTGACAACAGCTAACAGTAACAGAAGATGAGTCATGCATTTTTTTTTCATAAGCTTACATGGAATTTAACATGAAAGAATGAAAGGGAAAATCATAATGTAAAATCTTACTACTTTATCCCAATCCTTAGCTGCATTACACTAAACTCTGATAATTGATTTCAGTCAGTTAGGGTACAGAATGAGAAAAAGGAATTGGTAATATGCATTTTTCCCCTGTATTCATTTATTAGATACCTGAAACGACGAAAAATTTATTTGATAGAAGGTATTTTCAATCTTCGCTTTAACAACACCGGGTGGGACCTTGTTCCAAATGCTCTGCACATCATTTTCCTTAGAAATTTCTTCCCATGTCAGTACTACATCTTATAACTTGAAATATATTTTATTTTTCCTGTGAAGTGTATTGCCATGTATTTGAAAAAGATGCTTATGATTTACATTATTGAGTTCATTCAAAATTTTGAGAACTTTGGTCAGGTCACTATAGAGTCAGTGCTTCTCAAGACAAAAGTGGTAGTCTTTTTAGCCTCTCTTTGTGCAGCAGACTTCTCAGAGCTGGAATCAGAGCTGGAAAATACTTCCCACATGTCTTCTTTGTATTATAGAAGGTGACTAAGAGGGACAGGAGTTGGGGCTAGAAATCATCCTCTCCTGTATTACTTTCCAAAATAAGGAACAAGGGAAGAGGCTGGGTAAGGATTTTTCCTATAAGGCTCATTCATCTGTTTCTGACACTACCTCACCCATGCACAAAACAACATACATGTAGAAAGCGCTACCTTGTGCACATGGGGGGGAGGGGGTTGTTATATCATGTGTGGCGGGGTGGCGATGGGAATGAATAAGGGCAGACAGTAGAGTTGATAGAGATGCTCTGTGGAAGGTATTAAGAATATATGGTGTGGGAGGCAAGTTGTTAGAAGCAGTGAAAAGTTTTTATTGAGGATGTAAGGCATGTGTACGTGTAGGAAGAGAGGAAAGTGATTGGTTCTCAGTGAATGTAGGTTTGCGGCAGGGGTGTGTGATGTCTCCATGGTTGTTTAATTTGTTTATGGATGGGGTTGTTAGGGAGGTGAATGCAAGAGTTTTGGAAAGAGGGGCAAGTATGAAGTCTGTTGGGGATGAGAGAGCTTGGGAAGTGAGTCAGTTGTTGTTCGCTGATGATACAGCGCTGGTGGCTGATTCATGTGAGAAACTGCAGAAGCTGGTGACTGAGTTTGGTAAAGTGTGTGAAAGAAGAAAGTTAAGAGTAAATGTGAATAAGAGCAAGGTCATTAGGTACAGTAGGGTTGAGGGTCAAGTCAATTGGGAGGTGAGTTTGAATGGAGAAAAACTGGAGGAAGTAAAGTGTTTTAGATATCTGGGAGTGGATCTGGCAGCGGATGGAACCATGGAAGCGGAAGTGGATCATAGGGTGGGGGAGGGGGCGAAAATTCTGGGAGCCTTGAAGAATGTGTGGAAGTCGAGAACATTATCTCGGAAAGCAAAAATGGGTATGTTTGAAGGAATAGTGGTTCCAACAATGTTGTATGGTTGCGAGGCGTGGGCTATGGATAGAGTTGTGCGCAGGAGGATGGATGTGCTGGAAATGAGATGTTTGAGGACAATGTGTGGTGTGAGGTGGTTTGATCGAGTAAGTAACGTAAGGGTAAGAGAGATGTGTGGAAATAAAAAGAGCATGGTTGAGAGAGCAGAAGAGGGTGTTTTGAAATGGTTTGGGCACATGGAGAGAATGAGTGAGGAAAGATTGACCAAGAGGATATATGTGTCGGAGGTGGAGGGAACGAGGAGAAGAGGGAGACCAAATTGGAGGTGGAGAGATGGAGTGAAAAAGATTTTGTGTGATCGGGGCCTGAACATGCAGGAGGGTGAAAGGAGGGCAAGGAATAGAGTGAATTGGAGCGATGTAATTATGTACATGTGTATATATTTATATGTCTGTGTGTGTATATATTATGTATACGTTGAGATGTATAGGTATATATGTATATGTGCGTGTGTGGATGTGTAAGTATATACATGTGTTTGTGGATGGGTTGGGCCATTTCTTTCATCTATTTCCTTGCGCTACCTTGCTAATGCGGGAGACAGTGACAAAGCAAAATGATAATAATGATAATGATGAGATATATATATATATTGATATGTACTGTTTTCCAGAGGTGCCTTTCTCTCGACAGTGGCCATCTTTACCATAGGCAATGGCTTATATGCCATCCTGAGAGTGTTTGGGTCATCAGCACGGGCTGTAATGATCATCTCACGATTCTTTGTAGGTGTAAGCTCAGGTGAGTTATACCTCAGTATTTTATATTAATGCTTTGTGCCCTTTATGAGGTGCAATGAAGTTTCTTAGATATGTAAAAAAGATTATCGGTGTTTCATCAGTATTTTTGATGCAAGAATGATTTATTTCTACACAATTACTGATAAAGAAAATAGTTTTAGAAGGTTCATAGGGTTAATTTCTTATGTCTTTGCTGTTCAGTCATTGGTTTTGAATGATTATTTTGTTTTAATGACTGTTAAAACAGCATATTTCATTGACCACATTCATTGATTTTTTCTTTAATGATTGTAGCTCTTTCATGTAGTATAACTAACCTTTTGCTGTATTTCCATACTTATTACCTCATTAAAGAAAATGGCTATTGTTATATTTCTTTTTGTCTATCTGCCTCTTATTTTTACTTCATTTTTTCATTTGAATTGTGTGGATTGTGGGTATACACCTTTTCAATTCACTCGTACACATTTACACATCTACTCACGTTCATTAAACATGTAATGGAGACAAGACCTATTGAATTGCTGGGTTTCTTACCATGTATACAAAAAGCAATTTTTCTGCTAGGTCTTGTTGATTTAGACCTAAGGAACAAGAATCCAAAGTTGACCCAAACAGCTGACCTCTCTAAAGGTCAGGGAAGGTCAGTTAGTGTGGGAAGAGAAACATTTAGTTCAACTTTAGAAATTTTTCTCAGATCTGACCTAGGTTCTGGAGTTTGATAAGATATATTCCATTGGATCCGAATTAAAGTACCCTAGATCTTTCTTTGATAAATCCCTTAAGTTGTCAAAGAAATTTCATAAGAGTTAAACTCAAACCTCCCCTTTATACCAAGAATCTTTTAGTTCTCCTTTTTAGTGATAATTTTACAGTACTTCTCAGGTTGCTTAAATCCTTTAATGTTAGTGTAGCTATTAGCAATAAAGATACTACAAAGAATGTCTTTATAAAAAACTCACCGGAAAATTCTGTGGGCTGTGTTTACAGAATACCTTTGAAAAAATTGTAATATGCTTTATGTTGGGCATACTGGTAAGGATCTTTTTGTTCGACCTAAGCAACATCAGTGGAGTATAAGAAGAGGACAATACTCAAATTCTCTGTTTAATCATGTTGAAATTATGACCATTGTATTGGCTGGAGTAATGCCAGTTTAGATATTCATTGTAACTCCGTTACCATGAGAAGTATCATTGAATCTTTTATTGTTGAATACACAAAGAATTGTAACAATAATATTAGTGAAGGTCTATACAAATTGGATAGCTTTGTTGTTGGCAAAATTTGTAAACAGTTCCCTTTCTTGACCACATAAAAGTTTTATGACAAGCATGATGCCAGACCTGAACACACCAAACCCAAACATCACCATCTGCTAATGCTTGTTTACCAGTGGCATTTTATGTAATCTCTTCCTTGTATATCAACTGACTGTTCTATGTCTTCTATCTTATTCTTGTTATCTCTCCTGATGATATGATCATTATGCAAAAGTGCACTTGGGAACTTATGGTGTTTCATTTTCTTGTGGTCTTATGCATAAACTAGATCCTGCCCCACAGGAAACAGTATTTCCTCCCCTTTTGTCAGTGAGGTAGTGCCAGGAAAACATAAAAAATGGCTACATCTGTTCTCATTCAGTCTTTAGTTGTCATGTGTGATGTACCAAAACCACAGTGCCCTATCCACATCCAAACCCCACAGACCTTTCCTTAGTTTACTCTAGACATTTCACATGCCTTGGTTCAGTCCATTGACAGCATGTTGACCCTGGTATACTACATCGGTCCAGTCCAATCTATTCCTCGCACGCCTCTCACCCTCTTGCATGTTCAGGCTCCGAATGTTCAGAATTTTTCTTCACTCCACCTTCCTTCCACCTCCAATTTGGTCTCCCTCTTCTCTTTCCCTCCACCTCTGACACATATATCTTTTTCAACCTTCTCTCACTTATTCTCTCCATATGTCCAAACCGTTTCCCTACACCCTCTTCTGCCCTCTCAACCACACTCTTTTTATTACAACACATCTCTCTTACCCTTTCATTACTTTCTTGATCAAACCCCCTCACATCTCATATTGTCCTCAGACATTTCCAACACATCCACCCTCCTCCATACAACCCTATCTATAGCCCATGCCTCACAATCATACAATATTGGAGCTGCTATTCCTTCAAACATACCTATTTTTGCTCTCTGAGATAACACTCTTTCCACACATTCTTCATCACTCCCAGAACCTTTGCCTTCTCCCCCACCCCATGACCCTTTCCACTTCCATGGTTCCGTTTGCTGCTAAGTCCACTTCCAGATATCTAAAACACTTCACTTCCTCCAATTTTTCTCCATTCAAACTTGCATCATGACTGACTTGTCCCTCAACCCTGTTGAACTTAATAATCTCGCTCTTATTCACATTTACTCTCAACTTTCTCCTTTCACACACTTTTCCAAACTCAGTCACCAACTTATGCAGTTTCTCACTTGTGTCATCCACCAGTGCTGTATCACTGGTGATCAACAACTGACTCACTTCCCAGGCCCTGTCACCCCAACAGGCTGCATACTTGCCCCTCTCTCAAAATTCACATTTACCTCCTCGTCCCCATCCTTAAACAGATTAAACACCCATAGAGACATAGCCCAACCCTACCGCAGACTGACCTTAACTGGGAACCAATCACTCTCCTCTCTTGTTTCTTGTGCACATGCCTTACATCCTTGAAAAATCTTTTCACTGCTTCTAGCAGCTTACCTCCACACCATATACTCTTAGGACCTTCCACAGAGCATCTCTATCGACTCTATCATATGCCTTCTCCAGATTCATAAATGCTTCATACAAATCCATCTGTTTTTCTAAGTATTTTTCACACGCATTCTTCATAGCAAACTCCTGATCCACATCCTCTACCACTTCTGAAACCACACTGCTCCTCCCCAATCTAATGCTCTGTACATGCCCTCACCCTCTCAATCAATATCCTCCCGCACACTTTTCCAGGAATACTCAACAAACTTATGCCTCTGTAGTTTGAACATTCACCTTAATCCTCTTTTCCTGTGTACAATGGCATTACATATGCATTCTGCCAGTTCTCAGGCACTCCACCATGGGATATCCATACATACATTGAATATCCTTGCCAACCAGTCAACAACACAGTCACCCCCAGTCTCTAGTTGCCATGTGTAATGCACCAAAACCACAGCTCTCTATTTACATCCAAGCCCCACATGGTTTACCTCAGACGTTTCACATGCCCTGGTTCAGTCCAGTGAGACAGCACGTTGACCTTGGTATACCACATCTTTCCAATTCACTCTATTCCTTGCTTGCCTCTCACCCTCCTGTATGTTCAGGCCCCAATCACTCAGAATCTTTTTCACTCCATCCTCCCACCTCCAATGTGGTCTCCCACTTCACTTTGTTCTCTCATACTCTGACAAATATATTCTCTTTGTCATTCTCTCCTCGCTCATTCTCTCCATATGTCCAAACCATTTCAGCACACCCTCCCCTGCTCTCTCAACCACACTCTTTTTATTTCCACACATCTCTCTTATCCTTTCATTACTCACTCAATCAAACCACCTCACACCACGTATTGTCCTCAAACGTTTTATTTCCAACACATCCATCCTCCTCTGTACAACACTATCTATAGCTCATGCCTCTCAACCATATAACATTGTTGGAACTACTATTCCTTCAAACTTACCCATTTTTGCTCTCCACGATAATGTTCTCTCCTTCCACACATTCTTCATCGGTCCTAGTATGTGTATATTATAGTTTTTTGCTGATAAAGTATTCACTACTCTTATTGATAATCATGAAACCCCTTAATCTCCATTACTTCCATTATATGAACTATGCTTTTTTGACTTACACAACTATTTTCAAGAATATGATTATTGTGTAAATTGAGAGTTCCCTCTATCTGTTACACACCAGGAAAGACTTTCCATCTTTTCCTTTGATATTTTATTGTTCTTTAACTCATAATTTGTAGCCATGTCTTTATCTTAACAGCTAACATTGCCATCATCCGGGCCTACATATCATCCTCCACCACTCTCAAGGAGAGGACAACAGCTGTTGCACTAACTTCTGCTGCACAAGGTCTGGGCTTCATCATTGGCCCTGGTGAGTAATGTTTGAATGCTCTATCTAAGTATATCATATTTCTTAGGAGAGAAAAACTTGTAATCAGTGACACCCTTTCAATTGCAAGTACTAATTACTTGGTCGAAGTGGTTTCTCAAAGAGGCTGGGACGTACAGATCTCATTGTAAATCTGAAGGTCGAACTGAATAAGACTGATTAGCTACTGTGGTGTATTTTAGCTTTATAAGAACATTGAACTGGCCTACTTTGCCCAGATAGGCCTTAGATATTTTGGTTTCAGTTTCTTAAAGGGTTGCTTTACCAGTTGAGGGCATTTTATGTAAGAATGTTCAGTGTATCAGGTTAACTTTTATCCTGGGTTGTATAGCATGAAACCATTTCAGTTGCAAACATACCTGATGTAATTACTTGAAAACTTGATTATGAAACTTTGGATTGACAACATTGGGTCTGACTGGTTCTTCAGGTAAGTTTACAAACCTTTATAGTTTTGCTGTTATGAAAAAGTTATCAGTGAATCAGATTGATAACAAGAAAATATTTATCGTATAAAATGAAACAATAATAATCAGTATGTAGTATTTCAGTGTTGGTAAAATAAATGGTTGAATATGCACTTGAGACACAGGTCTTACTCTTTCACTTTTTGGCATATTGTACTGAAACATCTACAAAACTTATACACATTATGACTGAAAATAGTCATTGAAAAATGATAGACATGTGAATTAATTTTCTTTTTTCTTTTTGTATGAATTTCTTAGAATGGTAAGGTTGAATACATTTTTTTGACAACTTGAAAAATGTGAATTTTAAGGGTTGGAAAGGATATTTCTGTGGGATGTTAAGGTATTAGGTTGATTATATTTTTTTTTGTATCTTGGTGGACTGGTGAGATGGAAAATAAAACTTTCTGCTGACAGCAAGCTAAGGATGCTGTAGCTAAAATGTCTCATGTTTAGGGTAATCAGATATAAAACTAAGTGTAAGATTGTCCATATAATCCACTAAAGTGGTCCCCACCACCTAGTGACACACTATGGTAGTTAGTCCTAGATGCATACAGGTATCCCTTGCTCAGTGGAAAAAGTATGTTTCTGAAAAGTTGTTCTTTATATAAAAGGTTAGTAAGTGAATTCTATCTTTCACAGACTCCCAATATAAGCATTACTGAATGTTGCTTATGTGTAGTTATGTTGTATCATTGTCAGTGAACAAAAAAGGAGTACATTCATGTTTGGAACTTCTGATGGAAAGATAAGGCAGATAAAGCTGTCACTTCCAGGCAGTCCAAGATTCTGAATTTTGAAGAATTTTCTGAATTCTGGAGGTAGACTCCAAGGTTCGGACTTATCTGTATTTTAGAGCTGAGACTGTGATAGGAAGTATTAAGAGGAATAAAAAGATTAGGCATACTAACTTTTTTGATACTGTACAGACATTTAAGCTCTGTATATTAATTATTGGTGCTCTGGTTTGGGCATCACTGTTGACTGTACACAATTTTCAGATTTTTCCCTAGTGCTGATTATATTTGCTTTTGACATGAGACATCTCTGCATACTGAAAAGCACATCTTCCATTTCAAATGAGGACACAAAGAGGCAACCCATAAAGTATAATTGTGGTTGCTGTGCTGATTATGTACAACCTTGGTCACAGAATTTAAGGGGTTAAAGGTGGAAAGGTCTTGGTTAAAGGAAAAGTTATCATGATAGCGATTCCTTATGTATTTGGTCTCTGCACCGAAACTATAGGAAGCAGCAGCTGATTGCCTGCTGCAGATCCAGGACTTCGGTTCAGGAACACAGACAGACAGTTCCTCAGAGCACTTAATAAATAGTTTGTACATATGACAAGGAATGGTAGTGAAGTAGAATTTGAATTAGTTACTTGGTGTAATTATCATACTGTATGTGGAGGTAAGTCAGGGTTGCATACTTGGAAGACAACTTATTCTTCCAAATATTAAGGTACATTTGTGTTCGGGGTGATTAAAGTCCTTGCTTAATCATGTAACTACATTTATTGGAGCCATTACTGACACATGTCCTCCCAGAGTGGGAAGATAACCCAGTAAACTCTGCTAAAGTGCAACGGTAAACTAACTTTCAAGCCATATTTCATTATGGAGTAAATATCCATACAAACAAATATTTGTAAACAAGTTTAGTCAATGTGAGTTAAAATGCTTACAAAATACTTAGCAGTGGAGAGTGCAACTACATTGATGTTTTTCTCCACATTCTTGCCGAACTGAAGCTACCCTTTGTCAGCACACAAAGACCCCTCTATCTAACCACCAACCACGAGCTTCCTTCCCCTTTGGTTGAGGACATATGCTAGTGAACTCATACAGCTTAGACACATAACACTTAAATGTACATACTAGAAAAGTATGAAAGGCTTTCAAGTTAGTATAAAGTGTCCTTACCATTTGAACTATATGTCTGGATATATGGCCTGTAGTGTTTACCCTTTTTTTAGGTCCTTTTTTCTAACTTCTGAACTGCTTTATACTTTGATTTTGCCCCTGATTTTGACAGTTATCTGGCTGAATTACAAGGACAAAGATGTAAGGCTTTCATCCACTGAACTGCAGAAATGAGTTCTTTTTACTCTTAACTGATTGTACTACTTATTTAGATATTAGGGCAGGCTAATGGCAGTAGCTTCACACTTGACAGTGAAACTTATAGAATATTGATTAACAAATGTTTTAGGATTCTTGTGCACAAGCCTCAGTATTATTCTTGAAAATACAGGTAAAATTGCATTTGAATTTGAAAAATCAAATACCTTTTCACAATTGATGTTAGTAATAAGCTTTTGCTTTGGTTATATAGTCTCAGTAAATTATGCAGTAATGTTACTGATGTATGATGTGATGATATAAATCTATAAAACAGCTATAAAGAATATCAGCCTTCTGGTCTATATTACAGCCATCCAGACTGCACTAGCTGTTGCCTTTGTTCATGAAACACCCTACTCCAGCAACTCTACTCTGTCAGTTGGCACCACAATAGAGGAAGTGAAAGAACTAAGGTTGGAGTGGAACATGTACACAGCTACTGGCTGGGTTGGAGTCCTTCTTGGAATAATTAATTTCCTTTTATTTCTGCCATGTATTTTTCAGGTAAGAATGCAAAATAGTTTCATGCCATTTATATTTGGCTGCGCTGTCATATAGTTGAACTGCTAAATTTTTTATTTTCTTTGCCCCTTGCTTCCCATTCCATCTCTAAAAAAGGGGATGGAAGGATGGAATCAAGGAAGCTTTAGGATATCTGGGACTGAACATTCAGGTGGGTGAGAGGCATACATGGAATACAATGAACTGGATTGATTACCATTATGGGAGACAGGGTGGTAACGTGCTGTTATTAGACTGAACTACAACACATGAAACAATAAAGATGACCCATGGAAAACTCTGTTGGGCTTGGTTGTGGATGCTTGGTGGTGGTTATAATAAGTGAGCTAGCAAGTGAATGTGTCAAAAGGAGTCTATTGTTCGCTTGTTCCTGATGCTGCCTCACTAAGATGGGAGAAGAAATTAGATATGATATCTATGAGGGGGGAAAGGAAGAGAATGTACCGGTTATTTTTTTTTTTTTTTCCTTCAAGCATTGTGATGTTTCTTGTGGGACGGGGTGGAATTGGGAATGGATGAAGGTAAGCAAGTATGAATATGTGAATATGTACATTTGTGTATATGCAAATGTATATATATATATATTTATTTTTATTTATTTTGCTTTGTCGCTGTCTCCCGCGTTTGCGAGGTAGCGCAAGGAAACAGACGAAAGAAATGGCCCAACCCACCCCCATACACATGTATATACATACACGTCCACAAACACAAATATACATATCTATACATCTCAGTGTACACATATATATACACACACAGACACATACATATATACCCATGCACACAATTCACACTGTCTGCCTTTATTCAATCCCATCACCACCTCGCCACACATGGAATACCATCCCCCTCCCCCCTCATGTGTGCGAGGTAGCACTAGGAAAAGACAACAAAGGCCCCATTCGTTCACACACAGTCTCTAGCTGTCATGCAATAATGCCCGAAACCACAGCTCCCTCTCCACATGCAGGCCCCACACAACTTTCCATGGTTTACCCCAGATGCCTCACATGCCCTGATTCAATCCACTGACAGCACGTCAACCCCGATATACCACATCGATCCAATTCACTCTATTCCTTGCCCGCCTTTCACCCTCCTCCCTGTTCAGGCCCTGATCACTCAAAATCTTTTTCACTCCATCTTTCCACCTCCAATTTGGTCTCCCACTTCTCCTCGTTCCATCCACCTCCAACACATATATCCTCTTGGTCAATCTTTCCTCACTCATTCTCTCCATGTGCCCAAACCATTTCAAGACACCCTCTTCTGCTCTCTCAACCACGCTCTTTTTATTTCCACACATCTCTCTTACCCTTACATTACTTACTCGATCAAACCACCTCACACCACACATTGTCCTCAAACATCTCATTTCCAGCACATCCACCCTCCTGCACACAACTCTATCCATAGCCCATGCCTCGCAACCATACAACATTGTTGGAACCACTATTCCTTCAAACATACCCATTTTTGCTTTCCGAGATAATGTTCTCGACTTCCAAACATTCTTCAAGGCTCCCAGGATTTTCGCCCCCTCCCCCACCCTATGATTCACTTCCGCTTCCATGGTTCCATCCACTGCCAGATCCACTCCCAGATATCTAAAACACTACTTCCTCCAGTTTTTCTCCATTCAAACTTACCTCCCAATATATATATATATATATATATATATATATATATATATATATATATATATATATATATATATATACATATATATTTTGTTTATTTTGCTTTGTCGCTGTCTCCCGCGTTAGCGAGGTAGCGCAAGGAAACAGACGAAAGAATGGCCCAACACATACACATGTATATACATACACATCCACACACACACATATACATACGTATACATTTCAACGTATACATGTATATACATACACAGACATATACATATATACACATGTACATAATTCAAAGGAGATGGAGTGAATATTTTGAGGGTTTGTTGAATGTGTTAGATGATAGAGTGGCAGATATAGGGTGTTTTGGTCGAGGTGGTGTGTGAAGTGAGAGGATCAGGGAGAATGGTTTGCTATACAGAGAAGAGTAAGTGAAAGCTTTGCGGAAGATGAAAGCTGGCAAGGCAGCGGGTTTGGATGGAACTTATTAAAAAAGGGGATGACTGTGTTGTTGACTGGTTGGTAAGGATATTCACCGTATATATGGCTCATGGTGAGGTACCTGAGGATTGGCGGAATGCATGCATAGTGCCATTGTACAAAGGTAAAGGGAATAAAGGTGAGTGTTCAAATTACAGAGTTATAAATTTGTTGAGTATTCCTGGGAAATTATATGAGAGGGTATTGATCAAGAGAGTCAAGGCATGTACAGAGCATCAGATTGGGGAAGAGCAGTGTGGTTTCAGAAGTGGGAGAGGATGTGTGGATCAGGTATTTGCTTTGAAAAATTATTGTTATTATTATTATTTTGCTTTGTCGCTGTCTCCCGCGTTTGCGAGGTAGCGCAAGGGAACAGACAAAAGAAATGGCCCAACCCACCCCCATATACATGTATATACATACACGTCCACACACGCAAATGTACATACCCATACATCTCAAACATCTCAATGTTTGAAAAATGTATGTGAGAAGTACTTAGAAAAGCAAATGGATTTGTATGTAGCATTTATGAACCTGGAGAAGACATATGATAGAGTTGATAGAGGTGCTCTTTGGAAGGTATTAAGAGTATATGGTGTGGGAAGCAAGTTGCTAGAAGCAGTGAAAAGTTTTTATCGAGGATGTAAGGCATGTGTACGAGTAGGAAGATAGAAAAGTGATTGGTTCTCAGAGAATGTCGGTTTGCGGCAGGAGTGTGTGATGTCTCCATGGTTGTTTGTTTAATTTGTTTATGGATGGAGTTGTTAGGGAGGTGAATGCAAGAGTTTTGGAGAGAGGTGCAAGTATGCAGTCTGTCGTGGATGAGAGGGCTTGGGAAGAGAGTCAGTTGTTCGCTGATGATACAGCGCTGGTGGCTGATTCGTGTGAGAAACTGCAGAAGCTGGTGACTGAGTTTGGTAATGTGTGTGAAAGAAGAATGCTGAGAGTAAATGTGAATAAGAGTAAGGTTATTAGGTACAGTAGAGTTGAGGGACAAGTCAATTGGGAGGTAAGTTTGAATGGAGAAAAAGTAGAGGAAGTGAAGTGCTTCAAGATATCTAGGAGTGGATTTGGCAGCGAATGGAACCATGGAAGCGGAAGTGAGTCACAGGGTGGGGAAGGGGGCTAAAGTTCTGGGAGCATTGAAGAATGTGTGGAGGGTGAGAACATTTTCTCGGAAAGCAAAAATGGGTATGTTTGAAAGAATAGTGTTCCAAGAATGTTATATGGTTGTGCGACATGGGCTATAGATAGGGTTGTGCGGAGGAGGGTGGATGTGTTGGAAATGAGATGCTTGAGGACAGTATGTGATGTGAGGTGGTTTGATCGAGTAAGTAATAATAGGGTAAGAGAGATGTGTGGTAATAAAAAGAGTGTGGTTGAGGGAGCAGAATAGGGTGTTTTGAAATGGTTTGGTCACATGGAGAGAATGAGTGAGGAAAGATTGACAAAGAGGATATATGTGTCAGAGGTAGAGGGAATGAGGAGAAGTGGGAGACCAAATTGGGGGTGGAAGGATGGAGTGAAAAAGATTTTGAGCGATCAGGGCTTGAACATGCAGGGAGGTGAAAGGTGTCCAAGGAATAGAGTGAATTGGAACGATGTGGTATACCGGGGTTGACATGTTGTCAATGGATTGAACCAGGGCATGTGAAGCGTCTGGGGTAAACCATGGAAAGTTTTATGGGGCCTGGATGTGGAAAGGGAGCTGTGGTTTCGGTGCATTATACATGACAGCTAGAGACTGAGTGTGAACAAATGTAGCCTTTGTTGTCTTTTACTAGCAGTACCTCGCACTTGTGCGGGGGAAGGGGGGTGTCATTTCATGTGTGGCGGGGTGGCGATGGGAATGAATAAAGGCAGCAAGTATGAATTATGTACATGTGTATATATGTATATGTCTGTGTATGTGTATATATATGCATACGTTGAAATGTATAGGTGTGTATATGTGCGTGTGGACTTGTATGTATATACATGTGCATGTGGGTGGGTTGGGACATCCTTTTGTCTGTTTCCCTGTGCTTCCTCGCTAACGTAGGAGACCGCAACAGAGTATAATAGATAAATAACATAATTCATACTTGCTGCCTTTATTCATTCATGTCGCAAAACCGCCACACATGAAATGACAACCCTCTTCCCCTGCACGTGCGCGAGGTAGCACCAGGAAAAGACAACCAAGGCCACATCCGTTCACACTCAGTCTCTGGTTGTCATGTATAATGCACTATGGTTTCTATGATTAGAAATATTTTATTATAGAACAGGAAAATTAAACTTAGCCCTGTCATATCTCATACTGTTTACAATTGGTTTTTATACTTGTCTCTTTGAGAGAATCACTGAAAGATGCCAGTGTGGAACTCGGAAGATATTTTCCGAGATATACCATAAGTTGCTCTAAGGAACTTAACTAGGTTCTTCCCTGTAACTTCCTCTACCTTATTACCACTTTTGCAGATAAGAACAAATAGGTTCATCCTCCCTTAATGTTGCTTTTTTCTCACTTTTGCTTGCAAGTGGAAACAGTAGGGCTGTGGAGTGTGAAATTCTTGCAAGGAATTCTTGTGAGCAGTCATTCTTTGCATTTCCTTTTTTCTTTTTCTTTCCAATTATCCTTCCTCTCAAGCTGACTCATCTAATCTAAATAGATGAATTAGCATGTTGAGTAAAGCACTGCAGGAAGATGGGGAGTGAGCTAGGGGAAAGATCTCATATACACTTTGGAGTACCTTCTGTGAATACTGCATATAGAGTTCTCTGAGCAAGAGCAAGTTACTGTTTTATGGGCAAAAGGGTGATATTCCTTGGGAAGATCATGTGGGAGTATTTAATCCCAGTTTGAAGTATGAAGAATCTATCTTTCTTACAAGACCTCCGTACAGGAGGAATAGTTTTTCATACTTCAGAACCCCATTTGTAAGGTTACATTATATTACATTTTTAAATACTTAAAGTTCAGTGTTTTAACCTCTGAAAATCAACTTGCAGGAACACTCAGTTGCAGCCAAAGAAGCTCAGCTCCAAAAGCAGGCTGCCCAAGATGACACCAAAGACCTACCCAAACCAGATTATCTTGCACTGATTGGAGTTCTGTTCTCCTTTTTTATTTCCCTTTTTATATTTGTGTTGCTAGAGACCCTTATTGTGCCAATGTGTATTGATATGTATGCATGGTCAAATGAAAAAGCTATAACAATAGTTGGAATTGGTATCAGTTTGGCTGCAGGATTATCAGTAGTGATGTTTGCAGTGTTAAGTATTTTGACCAGACGGTTTGATGAGCGTAAAGTTTGGATTTTTTTGGGGTTGATTCCAATGGCGTTGGGCATGTTTTTGCATTTCCCAGTGGGGAGTACTTACCCAAAAATGAAGAACTGCACTTTTGAACCATTTCATTATGAAGACTTTGGTAATTTCACATTAGATCCTTTTTCACTTGATGTACCTGTAACAACTCTGCCAGGAGAAGTAAACATGACTGACAAGGAAATAAATACATCAAGATTTTCAGTAGGAATGGACATAAGTAAAGAGGTACTATCAACACCATTACCAGAACAGTTGATTACTACTGACAGAGATTTGGAACTTCTGACAACATTAGTAGGAGAGATGAGCACCACTGACATAGCAGCAGAATCTTTATCAATAATACCAGGAGGGACAGACTCCAGTAGTAAAGCAGACCCTTCAACAATATCACCTGAAGAGAGCAGCAACGTTGATGAAATGGAGCTTTCAGCAGTTTTATCTGAGGAAAGCCTTATCAATTCAGGTGAGGTAACTGAGACAAGAAAAAGACGTCATATAAATATGGAGGGAACTTGTCATGATCTGGGGTGTCCACCAGAGCAGGAATGGTGTAAATATACACCCATTATAGAGCCTTACCAAATGGCTGTAGCAGCTTTTGTAACAGTCATAGGTTATCCTGTAGCTATTACAATAGCAGCTTCTCTTTTCTCTAAACTGTTAGGCCCTAAGCCTCAAGGAGTATGGATGGGAATTCTCACAAGCACAGGTAGCTTCTCTCGAGTTGCTGGCCCTGTATGTGTGTCATACTTGTATACAACTATGGGTACAAGATGGACATTTGGTGTCCTCTTTGTACTGATGTTTTTCACATTATGTGTAGTCATTTACCTGTATAAAAGATTGTTGCCCATGAAAATAACTGTAAATGCATAATACTGATCATACATGGTAATTTGAGGCATTAAAGAGAAATGCAAAAATGTATCATTAGATACTTATGATGCTCTTATTAGGTATGCATATAGGTCTATGTATCTTTGCATGCCATACACATGAATTAAAAGGGCTGAATTCCATCCGAAGAAAAAATATCCTATTGTGTGCAGTTAGACTGAGATGTGGGAGAGATATTAGTACAGCACCTGGTCTACTCTGTGTACTTCAGAAGATGATAATAATTAGATAGATAGCCAATATGCATTTTGCTATACTGATGTGATAAATGTTGAAAATGATTAAGAGACTAAGTTAAAGGTTAAAGTTAGGTTTATTTGGTTGACCTACTGTAAAACCCTAAAAATCTTTATGATTTGAGGGCCTTAGTCTTATAAAAGATTACAGTATAGTGAGAGACGTGGCTTCGTAGTTACTGACAGTCTTGAGAATGAGGAGAATAAGTAAAGGGAGGAATAGATGATTAGGTTGCAGCAGTGGTTAAGCTGTGGCTTTGAAAGCCACATGTTAAGTTGATTGTTCTTAGGTCTACTTAAGTCAGCAGTTTTAAACTGTAAAAAGCTCAATTGAAAATCATCCTGGACATTATTGAAAAGAAAAACATAGGGTATATCTCTCATTGCTGTACCCTGGATTTTTTTCCATTTCCTCTTTTAGGACTGTCATCTCATGTGTGTATCTTTAGGTTTAGTTCATATCAATGCTTAGCACTGTTATCGCATAAAGTACATGAATTATTGAAACAGGTGAGAATTTTGTTATACTTACTGTTACCAAAGATGTCTCAGGAGTATTAGTTGTGATCATTCAACATATGTTGGGCATAGTAATGTGAAGAAATATCTAATAAATTGCACCTAAGTCACCTGTTGATATTTATTATTTTTTTTACATTAGAAATACATTTAGAACATTTTGATCACAGTGCCATTCTATGCATGCAAGTGTTAAGTTGTTGCTTGTTTTTGGCATAGTTCAGAATATTTTTTGATGATTTTTGTGCATTGAGGTATTTGTAGGTGAAGAAGTCACCCATATTTTGTGCTAAAAGAAATATTATTGATAGCCATATGATGAATGCCATTTCTTACTTACGAAGCAAATTAGCTGAGGCATAATATTTCCCATACACCTCAGTTACTGACCACTTGCACACCTTTGAGTAGAAAGACTTTTGAACAACATTAGAAAAATCTATGTGAAAAGAATTGAGGGCTGCTCCAGGAAAATACACAAGAAATTAGGGATGAAACAAGTAGGAAGAGAAAACTTGAGAAGCAGGGAGCAATAACTGAGTATGGTAAAACAGCTTTCTTCTTGGAGATAATGGTTAGCCTAGAATTCTGTGATGATGTATCAGGTGGAGAAAGTATTTACCCATAGAACACCATTAAGGAATGATCTACAACAGATGAGGTACTATGAAATAAAGCTTAGAAACAAAATAGAAGCTATTAGACAGGGCTCACAAGTCCTGAGAGAGACCGGTATTAGGATCCAAGAAATGACCAACAATTTTATAGAAGAATATTGTTAGTAGATTGAATTCAGAAATAAGAAGATACAAATTGGTGTTGACATTTAGACTGGAAGAGGACATCATTCAGGCCAAGGAAGTGAGGATAGCGAAGGAGTGAAATAAGACATATGAAATACCAGAAACAGTTGGACAAGAAGAATAAGAAATTATGATAGCATCAAGCATCATGAGGGGAATACATTATATGTATTGGGCAGGTAAACAAATGTATATTAAGTGAAAATAGTTTGGTGATCATGAAAAAGGCAGACAAAGGGAGATGTATATTAAGAGAAATTAAGTGATCATGAAAAAGACAGACCAAGGGAGATGCTTGACAAGAACAAGGAAGGAATCCAGATAGCATGACAGATTTGAGAAAATAAAAAGAAGCTAAAGACCAAAACACACATTATTGTAAAGTACAGCAATAAAGGATCAGGAATCAACTAGTGGCTGAATGGTAATGAATTGACTCTTTTTTAAGTAATTTGATTTCCTGATAATCCTCTTAGTTTTCTGTTGTACGTTCTATTTGTTGCAACCTCTTAATTGCTAGTCATTCTTTGATCTTAGGTGACTTTCTCTGCTTTAGCTTGATTCCCAGATTCCATTTTATTTGATGCCCTTTTTGTTATTTCTATTTTTACCCATTGCTTAATCTTGACCAGTACGTCTCTTCGACAACCTCCTTTAGTATTATCTCTTCCCTTTAGCACGATGGTGATTCCTGTACCAATGTCTGCACTGTACTTCTTCAAAAATGTTCTTTTATGTATGCCTTTTATAATGTACATATGAAATTTACTGGGTAAGTTGATGTTTCTCAAGAAAATGATTGCTTCAATTATTTCAGTAGTGGTTTTTATTGCCTTCAGTTTGGCATTAGTGTAAACAAACTAATTCAATCATGAATGATTGTCTATGCAGGTTTACGATGAATATGTTGAAGATGAAATATAACATGTACCCTCCACAGTTGATGGAGTATAAAGGTTTAAGTATCATCAAACTTTGAAGTGCTTGTGCTTTTACTTAATGATATTGTTATCCAATTTTTATAGTCAGAACAGTTTGGTTTTATAGTATCATCAGACATTAGTGCCTTGCATGTGAAGTGTATGATAAAGTGATAATCTGTCAGATATAGTAACAGGTTTATACTGCAAGATCACAACTTATTGTCTTCACCCTCAAGTTAAACATGAAGTGCCTTCTGGTTATGAGTTTGATATCATAGTTAATCAAATTGTATGTGAATACTTAACATGTGGTACTTATTTCTAATAAGTTTATTACTGGTAACGTATCTGTGTAGAAAAGTTATAGATAGTCACTTCTAACTAAAGAAAAAGATCTGATGTAGATATAGGAATAAGTGTTGCTCTTATTATATTCTTTACATAGTATTATAAAAGCACTTTTGATCTCGGATCTTCACCTCTTCTGTTATTATCGAAGAGATAACCTTAGATTTTGTTGATTAGTATTAAGAGTTTTATATAAACGTCTTTCAGAAAATGAACCATACTTTTAAAGATGTTTTCTTAACCTGAATTAGTGTCTGCCCAAATAATTAAAGCCTAAAACATAAACCATTATGTGGTAGTAGTGACCTTATTTCTGAATAAGATTCAGACATGAACAGTAAACACGAGAAGAAAAGATGATGCAAACATATGACATAACAGGTGCTGTGGGTAGATCAGGTAGCAGTCACACCATCCAACCCTGCTGAAATTAATTTATCCAAATAAAGTACCTTGATCTGTCATTTTCTAAAATGGGGATGCATTGAAAGTTCCCGTTTTTCTTCAGTCTTAACATTTGCTTGGAGTTTCTGACTTTACCTCATTTGATATCTTCAATTACTTGCTTTATTCTTTTATTCTCTTGTAGGATTATATATTAGGAGGGTTCAGTTCATGGCAGATTTTGTCAGCCACTGTTTTTACCAGAACATACTGATTAAAAGGTCTGCTGTTAACATTACCTCTTGGAATATTATGGTTGTGTTTAAACAAGTAAGGTTAGTCCTCCCTCTTCTCTGCTCTTTCTCCTTTTGATACTAAAGATTCTTCTGGGAAAAAAATATAATTTACTTAAGATCCTTGGTGAAATAATTTCAATTATGCCTATAATATCCTCAGATCACCCCACAAGTCCATCTGTGAGCATTGTCATGGATCGTAATTTCACCATTTATTTCAGTTCCACAGGTGCTTTAAGGAAAGCTACCTCATGTTCGTAGTTCATCCTCACATTTTTCCCTATGTACTTCCTCAAATGTTTTTTTCTATTCTTCCCATATTAGTCCTGTTACATATACTACCTTCTGAATTTCTCACTGCCTGCTAGCTTGCAGGCCTGCCTTATGAATTCAGCACTTGTAACTCTATTGTAAATGCAACTTAGTGGGCATCTCTGCTCTCTATATAGTACGTCCCTATCCTTATTGTTTAATCAGTTTAATCATATTCATTTTTATAATGTCCAGTATATCCATATTCCCCCCTCCTTTTTTTTCTAAGTCCTATCTATCTGCGATTCATCATGTTATGCTTGTAGATCAAATATAGCCATTGCACACCTCTCTAGCTCATGTTTTCTTACAATGACCCAGACGGCAAGCAGTACAGTACAAACAACATCCTTTAGCTTATCATCAGTCACTTAATTTCAACCTTTTACCAGTTAGTTTTTTAGTTATAGACATTCCCCACTTATGAAGCTTTCAAACTCAAAAATATTAATGATTCTCTCATTCATTTTACCAATGTAACTTTCAGTTTTTCAGCTGTAATTCTGTGGGTTTATTCATCCCTCTGAAGCTTTTGGTGCCCTTCTCCTATTTGATAGAATTGCTGCCTTCCCTAAAACTATTGTATTTATAATCTAGTCCTTTTTAACCCAGTTTTTGTATTCCTGTTGTTGACTGGCATTTCCTCATTCTCCCATATCCCAATCAGACCTTTCATTTCACCCTGTTCCTTAACTATGTTCCTTAATGATATTACATAAGTCCTTTTTGACATTTTATCCATCCTTAACCAGCACATCTTTCTTGGGCCTTGTATCATATTGGCTGTCCGTCTATAGATTCAGTGAAAGTAGGTGGTACCTTAGGTGCCTTACTTTGATATTTGCTTTTCCTTCCTTATCCCCTTCAACAAAATTAAGAAAGAAATTATTTTGCTTCTGTTCCTCACACAGCTGTGAGTTCTAGTTACTGAAAGGCAAACATGTGGAGTTTATTTTGAACAAAACCAGAATGAGCCTGCAACCACAGTTTTTTATCATTCGCTGTTATTCGTTACACAATTAACCTACCACACACCACATATAATCCTGAGCCATTTGATTTTTGGCTTGTTCATGCATTTCCTTTCTTTCACATTAAAGGCCCAAGACTCGCATCCACACCTTCAAACATGTCCGTCTTTACCCCAGTGGACACTGACCTCTCCTTCCACGTGCTTCTTGGTGCAACCAGGAATTTGCCATCTCACCAAATCGATGACTTACTTCAGCCTCCAGGATTCCATTTGCTGCTATGTCCACTCGCAGGAACTTAAAGCACTCCACTTTCTCCAGGACCTCATTTGGCATGTGGAAGGTGGGATGTGGATTTGAGAATGAACAGTGAGTAGTGAGATGAGGAAGTTGAATTGTTAATGAAGGGTAATTAGGAGAAGTACAAGAAAGGTGCAGGAGGTCAAGAGAAAAGTACTAAGGCTGAAAAAGAGGGTAAATGAGAGATGAAGTGAGAAAATATTGATGAAAATGAGAAATTGTGAAAGGAAGTCAATCATGTGAAGAAAAGAGACAGAAGTGATAATGGAGGGAGCAGTTGCCAGAGTGGTAATAGGCAAAGAAGAGGTGAAAAAGAGATGGACCGAGTTTTATGTAGGGCTGTTGAATGTGTTAGATGATTAAGTGTTGGATGTAATATTTATAGGTAGTAGATGTTAGGCAGCCAATGACCAGGGAGACATGTTACCAGTACTAACCTCCTGGGTATCAGGAAGGTGAGAGTAAGCTGCATGGTGCCAGCACTTCATTGGTTGTCAAGTTGCACTCCTCTGACCCAGGTAGCTGTCTTTCTGCTTCACCCACGTGTAGACCACTGGCATTCTGTCCAGAAACACACAATCTCTCCTTTTTATAGATATCACTTGACAACACTTAACTCACACGGCTCATTCTTCGTAACTGTAGATTTTCTTTTGGTGAGCATTATGTGCTAGTCCAGTCTTTTGGCAAAATGGTAGGAGTAATAGATAGAATTAGTAGGTAGGAACATTTAGGCTGGTGCATTAGGTAGAAACATTTGGTTGGAACATTAGGCAGGACCATTAGGTAGTAGTCAGTAGAAACAATAGGTAGGAGCCTCTGCAGACACTGCCCTAGAGTTGCCCTTTGCTTGTGGCCTGTTAAGTTGAAGCACTAAATGCTAAGAAGCAACGTTGGAGTTCGTAGTTATGGACTCTATTGCCATGGCCATCCCCTTGAGGGAGTTCCAGAAGGGAACAGGCATCAGAGATATTGATAGAATAAATGTAATGTGTTTAGGATGAGGTGGCATATAGAGAGAGAGTCTGATGAAAGGTAGTGAAAAGAGAGGAGGAAGTGAGAGCCCTGCATAAAATGAAATGTGGCATTACAGGAGTGGATGGTTCTGCAATGAGGTTCTCAAGAAAAGGGGTAGTGATTGGTTACTGATGTCAGTCAGTATTTGTATGGCTCAAGATGAGGTGCCTGATAAAATGCATGTGTTGTGCCCTTACAAAAGGCAAGAGGGACAGAAGTGAATCCCCTAATTACAGAGGTTTAATTCTGTATGCTTGGTAAGGTGTATGGAGGAGTGATGATTAAACTCTCAATATATATTTTGTCTTCTCATATATGATGCTTTTCTTTCAGATTATGTAAGAGCATTCTTATCCTTCCAGAATGAGAAATAAACAACTTAGAAGTTAATTTGGGCATATAAAGTCATGGATAAGTTGTTTTGCCATCAGTATTATAGATAAGTTTTGCCACCAGGCATGATTTATCATGATTTATTTTTCCTTACATATTGAGGGAATTCTTATTTTGCATCTCTGTCTTAAAACTACCATAGTATTTACATATACCCTGTGAGTAACTTCTGTAAAGATGTTATATACATATTAGTAGGTAAGGCAATTTTGGCAATGACATTAACATCTACACAAAATGTGTAATACTGGTACTTTCCTCTCTTTCATTCCTTGAGTCAATTGAACATAATGTGTCCTGTGAGGGCATTCAGTACCTGTATACTCCCCTCCCACACCCCATCCCATAACTTAGCATTGGCATATGGGTGTACTGGTTGAAGTAGTGGTGGCATGTATTGAACACCTGTGGTTGGGGGAGTAATGTGTATTCAAGAGAGGAGGATGACATGTTGACTTTTTTTTTTTAGAATTTTCATTAAAAATACTAGCTGAGAGTGAATTGTTTGTGATACTTATGGATCTGGAGAAAACTGTGATTGGGCTGACAGAGAAACCTCGTGGAAGGTGCTACAAATATGTGAGGTAAATGCAGTTAGGAGTTTCCGTTCCACGAGTAAAGCATGGGTACAATTGGGAATGGAGTATGGTGAGCAGTTGCCATTGAAGGGGAGTCTGTGTCAAAGAAGTGTGATGTCACAGTGATTCTTTAATCCGTTTGTGAAGTGGTTGGTGATTGAGGTGAATACAAAGGTATTAGAAAAAAGGGCTGTTTATGCTATACTTTGGGGTTGGAGTCATAGGTGAATCATTTACTATTTGAGAGTAGGACCAAAGGTGCCTCCCATGGGATAGATCACCAGTAGACCTGGCACTTCAAGCTTGATCCTTAGTGGAAATATGATATAAAGGGAATGAGATTCGAAGTGCTTAAGAAAGTGAGTTCCGAAAACTTCGGAGACAGCTGAGATGAGAGTGTTAGGGGCAACAAATGGGTTTGAGACTTTCCGTTCTTTGGAATGGACTACACCAAGGTATGGATCCAGGAAGGAAATGTTTGGGTCTTAAGTGAAACACGGTAAGCAGGCTGGGATCACTTGTACCTCTGAGGCACAATATTGAAGATTTTAAATGGTCGTCGCTTTCCCAAAAGTCTGACAAGTTCTGTGATCAGTAGCCATACTCAGAGAAACGAATATCTTCTGTAACTTGATATGAATGTAGACCTGAACTACATCATGGAAGGACAGTAAATGATTGTGTGTATATATATATATATATATATATATATATATATATATATATATATATATATATATATATATATATATATATATTTTTTTTTTTTTTCTTTTTGCTTTGTCGCTGTCTCCCGCGTTTGCGAGGTAGCGCAAGGAAACAGACGAAAGAAATGGCCCAACCCACCCCCAATACACATGTATATACATACGTCCACACACGCAAATATACATACCTACACAGCTTTCCATGGTTTACCCCAGACGCTTCACATGCCTTGATTCAATCCACTGACAGCACGTCAACCCCGGTATACCACATCACTCCAATTCACTCTATTCCTTGCCCTCCTTTCACCCTCCTGCATGTTCAGGCCCCGCTCACACAAAATCTTTTTCACTCCATCTTTCCACCTCCAATTTGGTCTCCCTCTTCTCCTCGTTCCCTCCATCTCCGACACATATATTCTCTTGGTCAATCTTTCCTCACTCATTCTCTCCATGTGCCCAAACCATTTCAAAACACCCTCTTCCGCTCTCTCAACCATGCTCTTTTTATTTCCACACATCTCTCTTACCCTTACGTTACTTACTCGATCAAACCACCTCACACCACACATTGTCCTCAAACATCTCATTTCCAGCACATCCATCCTCCTGCGCACAACTCTATCCATAGCCCACGCCTCGCAACCATACAACATTGTTGGAACCACTATTCCTTCATACATACCCATTTTTGCTTTCCGAGATAATGTTCTCGACTTCCACACATTCTTCATGGCTCCCAGAATTTTCGCCCCCTCCCCCACCCTATGATCCACTTCCGCTTCCATGGTTCCATCCGCTGCCAGATCCACTCCCAGATATCTAAAACACTTCACTTCCTCCAGTTTTTCTCCATTCAAACTCACCTCCCAATTGACTTGACCCTCAACCCTACTGTACCTAATAACCTTGCTCTTATTCACATTTACTCTAAACTTTCTTCTTTCACACACTTTACCAAACTCAGTCACCAGCTTCTGCAGTTTCTCACATGAATCAGCCACCAGTGCTGTATCATCAGCGAACAACAACTGACTCACTTCCCAAGCTCTCTCATCCCCAACAGACTTCATACTTGCCCCTCTTTCCAAAACTCTTGCATTCACCTCCCTAACAACCCCATCCATAAACAAATTAAACAACCATGGAGACATCACACACCCCTGCCGCAAACCTACATTCACTGAGAACCAATCACTTTCCTCTCTTCCTACACGTACACATGCCTTACATCCTCGATAAAAACTTTTCACTGCTTCTAACAACTTGCCTCCCACACCATATATTCTTAATACCTTCCACAGAGCATCTCTATCAACTCTATCATATGCCTTCTCCAGATCCATAAATGCTACATACAAATTCATTTGCTTTTCTAAGTATTTCTCACATACATTCTTCAAAGCAAACACCTGATCCACACATCCTCTACCACTTCTGAAACCACACTGCTCTTCCCCAATCTGATGCTCTGTACATGCCTTCACCCTCTCAATCAATATCCTCCCATATAATTTACCAGGAATACTCAACAAACTTATACCTCTGTAATTTGAGCACTCACTCTTATCCCCTTTGCCTTTGTACAATGGCACTATGCACGCATTCCGCCAATCCTCAGGCACCTCACCATGAGTCATACATACATTAAATAACCTTACCAACCAGTCAACAATACAGTCACCCCCTTTTTTAATAAATTCCACTGCAATACCATCCAAACCTGCTGCCTTGCCGGCTTTCATCTTCCGCAAAGCTTTTACTACCTCTTTTCTGTTTACCAAATCATTTTCCCTAACCCTCTCACTTTGCACACCACCTCGACCAAAACACCCTATATCTGCCACTCTATCATCAAACACATTCAACAAACCTTCAAAATACTCACTCCATCTCCTTCTCACATCACCACTACTTGTTATCACCTCCCCATTTGCGCCCTTCACTGAAGTTCCCATTTGCTCCCTTGTCTTACGCACTTTATTTACCTCCTTCCAGAACATCTTTTTATTCTCCCTAAAATTTAATGATACTCTCTCACCCCAACTCTCATTTGCCCTTTTTTCACCTCTTGCACCTTTCTCTTGACCTCCTGTCTCTTTCTTTTATACATCTCCCACTCAATTTCATTTTTTCCCTGCAAAAATCGTCCAAATGCCTCTCTCTTCTCTTTCACTAATACTCTTACTTCTTCATCCCACCACTCACTACCCTTTCTAATCAACCCACCTCCCACTCTTCTCATGCCACAAGCATCTTCTGCGCAATCCATCACTGATTCCCTAAATACATCCCATTCCTCCCCCACTCCCCTTACTTCCATTGTTCTCACCTTTTTCCATTCTGTACTCAGTCTCTCCTGGTACTTCCTCACACAAGTCTCCTTCCCAAGCTCACTTTCTCTCACCACCCTCTTCACCCCAACATTCACTCTTCTTTTCTGAAAACCCATACAAATCTTCACCTTAGCCTCCACAAGATAATGATCAGACATCCCTCCAGTTTCACCTCTCAGCACATTAACATCCAAAAGTCTCTCTTTCGCGCGCCTGTCAATTAACACGTAATCAAATAACGCTCTCTGGCCATCTCTCCTACTTACATAAGTATACTTATGTATATCTCGCTTTTTAAACCAGGTATTCCCAATCATCAGTCCTTTTTCAGCACATAAATCTACAAGCTCTTCACCATTTCCATTTACAACACTGAACACCCCATGTATACCAATTATTCCCTCAACTGCCACATTACTCACCTTTGCATTCAAATCACCCATCACTATAACCCGGTCTCGTGCATCAAAACCACTAACACACTCATTCAGCTGCTCCCAAAACACTTGCCTCTCATGATCTTTCTTCTCATGCCCAGGTGCATATGCACCAATAATCACCCATCTCTCTCCATCAACTTTCAGTTTTACCCATATTAATCGAGAATTTACTTTCTTACATTCTATCACATACTCCCACAACTCCTGTTTCAGGAGTATTGCTACTCCTTCCCTTGCTCTTGTCTTCTCACTAACCCCTGACTTTACTCCCAAGACATTCCCAAACCACTCTTCCCCTTTACCCTTGAGCTTCGTTTCACTCAGAGCCAAAACATCCAGGTTCCTTTCCTCAAACATACTACCTATCTCTCCTTTTTTCACATCTTGGTTACATCCACACACATTTAGGCACCCCAATCTGAGCCTTCGAGGAGGATGAGCACTCCCCGCATGACTCCTTCTTCTGTTTCCCATTTTAGAATGTTAAAAAAAAATACAAGGAGGGGAGGATTTCTGGCCCCCCGCTCCCGTCCCCTCTAGTCGCTTTCTACGACACGCGAGGAATGCGTGGGAAGTATTCTTTCACCCTTATCCCCAGGGATAATATATATACACATACACACACATACACATACATACGCACATATACACACACACACACACACACATACATATATATACATATGAAAAATGTAAGAAACAATTTAGGGGAGAAAGAATACTTCCCACGTATTCCCTGCGTGTCGTAGAAGGCGATTAAAAGGGAAGGGAGCGGGGGGCTGGAAATCCTCCCCTCTCTTTTTTTTTTTTTTTTTTTTTTTTCCAAAAGAAGGAACAGAGAAGAGGGCCAGGTGAGGATATTCCCTCAAAGGCCCAGTCCTCTGTTCTTAACGCTACCTCGCTATCGCGGGAAATGGCGAATAGTATGAAAAAAAAAATATATATATATAAATAAAGGCCGTAAGACAAGGGAGCAAATGGGAACTTCAGTGAAGGGCGCAAATGGGGAGGTGATAACAAGTAGTGGTGATGTGAGAAGGAGATGGAGTGAGTATTTTGAAGGTTTGTTGAATGTGTTTGATGATAGAGTGGCAGATATAGGGTGTTTTGGTCGAGGTGGTGTGCAAAGTGAGAGGGTTAGGGAAAATGATTTGGTAAACAGAGAAGAGGTAGTAAAAGCTTTGCGGAAGATGAAAGCCGGCAAGGCAGCAGGTTTGGATGGTATTGCAGTGGAATTTATTAAAAAAGGGGGTGACTGTATTGTTGACTGGTTGGTAAGGTTATTTAATGTATGTATGACTCATGGTGAGGTGCCTGAGGATTGGCGGAATGCGTGTATAGTGCCATTGTACAAAGGCAAAGGGGATAAGAGTGAGTGCTCAAATTACAGAGGTATAAGTTTGTTGAGTATTCCTGGTAAATTATATGGGAGGGTATTGATTGAGAGGGTGAAGGCATGTACAGAGCATCAGATTGGGGAAGAGCAGTGTGGTTTCAGAAGTGGTAGAGGATGTGTGGATCAGGTGTTTGCTTTGAAGAATGTATGTGAGAAATACTTAGAAAAGCAAATGAATTTGTATGTAGCATTTATGGATCTGGAGAAGGCATATGATAGAGTTGATAGAGATGCTCTGTGGAAGGTATTAAGAATATATGATGTGGGAGGCAAGTTTTTAGAAGCAGTGAAAAGTTTTTATCGAGGATGTAAGGCATGTGTACGTGTAGGAAGAGAGGAAAGTGATTGGTTCTCAGTGAATGTAGGTTTGCGGCAGGGGTGTGTGATGTCTCCATGGTTGTTTAATTTGTTTATGGATGGGGTTGTTAGGGAGGTGAATGCAAGAGTTTTGGAAAGAGGGGCAAGTATGAAGTCTGTTGTGGATGAGAGAGCTTGGGAAGTGAGTCAGTTGTTGTTCGCTGATGATACAGCGCTGGTGGCTGATTCATGTGAGAAACTGCAGAAGCTGGTGACTGAGTTTGGTAAAGTGTGTGAAAGAAGAAAGTTAAGAGTAAATGTGAATAAGAGCAAGGTTATTAGGTACAGTAGGGTTGAGGGTCAAGTCAATTGGGAGGTAAGTTTGAATGGAGAAAAACTGGAGGAAGTAAAGTGTTTTAGATATCTGGGAGTGGATCTGGCAGCAGATGGAACCATGGAAGCGGAAGTGAATCATAGGGTGGGGGAGGGGGCGAAAATCCTGGGAGCCTTGAAGAATGTGTGGAAGTCGAGAACATTATCTCGGAAAGCAAAAATGGGTATGTTTGAAGGAATAGTGGTTCCAACAATGTTGTATGGTTGCGAGGCGTGGGCTATGGATAGAGTTGTGCGCAGGAGGGTGGATGTGCTGGAAATGAGATGTTTGAGGACAATGTGTGGTGTGAGGTGGTTTGATCGAGTAAGTAATGTAAGGGTAAGAGAGATGTGTGGAAATAAAAAGAGCGTGGTTGAGAGAGCAGAAGAGGGTGTTTTGAAGTGGTTTGGGCACATGGAGAGAATGAGTGAGGAAAGATTGACCAAGAGGATATATGAGTCATACATACATTAAATAACCTTACCAACCAGTCAACAATACAGTCACCCCCCTTTTTGATAAATTCCACTGCAATACCATCCAAACCTGCTGCCTTGCCAGCTTTCATCTTCTGCAAAGCTTTTACTACCTCTTCTCTGTTTACCAAATCATTTTCCCTAACCCTCTCACTTTGCACACCACCTCGACCAAAACACCCTATATCTGCCACTCTATTATCAAACACATTCAACAAACCTTCAAAATACTCACCAAGAGGATATATATGTCGGAGGTGGAGGGAACGAGGAGAAGTGGGAGACCAAATTGGAGGTGGAAAGATGGAGTGAAAAAGATTTTGTGTGATTGGGGCCTGAACATGCAGGAGGGTGAAAGGAGGGCAAGGAATAGAGTGAATTGGATCGATGTGGTATACCGGGGTTGACGTGCTGTCAGTGGATTGAATCAGGGCATGTGAAGCGTCTGGGTTAAACCATGGAAAGTTGTGTGGGGCCTGGATGTGGAAAGGGAGCTGTGGTTTCGGGCATTATTGCATGACAGCTAGAGACTGAGTGTGAACGAATGGGGCCTTTGTTGTCTTTTCCTAGTGCTACCTCGCACACATGAGGGGGGAGGGGGATGGTATTCCATGTGTGGCGAGGTGGCGATGGAATGAATAAAGGCAGACAGTGTGAATTGTGTGCATGGGTATATATGTATGTCTGTGTGTGTATATATATGTGTACATTGAGATGTATAGGTATGTATATTTGCGTGTGTGGACGTGTATGTATATACATTGTGTATGGGGGTGGGTTAGGCCATTTCTTTCGTCTGTTTCCTTGCGCTACCTCGCAAACGCGGGGGACAGCGACAAAGCAAAATATAAATATATATATATATATATATATATATATATATATATATATATATATATATATATCTTAATCTCCTATCCCTGGGGATAGGGGATTAAGAATACCTCCCACGTATTCCCTGCGTGTCGTAGAAGGCGACTAAAAGGGGAGGGAGCGGGGGGCTGGAAATCCTCCCCTCTCGTTTTTTTTAATTTTCCAAAAGAAGGAACAGAGTGGGGCCAGGTGAGGATATTCCAAAAAAGGCCCAGTCCTCTGTTCTTAACGCTACCTCGCTAACGCGGGAAATGGCGAATAGTTTAAAAGAAAGAAAAAAAGATATATATATATATATATATATATATATATATATATATATATTATAAAATAAGATAAGGACGCTGTAAGACTGGCAACGAACGATTAGAAGCGTCCACAGGCGGAACGTCCTTGACCTCTGTTATATTTTACATGAACCGGCGATGTCATCTACCTACGTGCACGCGCATGCCACCTACCCAACTACCGGTTATAAGCAGCTCTAAAGAGGACGACGTTAAATGACCAGCAAAGAATGACGATAATAGTTAACTTAGATGTGATGGAATTAGTGAATAAAAAAAAACACATTACTCAGACTAGACTTTGTTAGTTTGTTGCTGTGGGTAAGACTAGTTGTTCTTTGTTGCTGTGGGGCAAGCCTAGTTATTATTTGTTGCTGTGGACAAGGTTAGTAAAGAATCGCAGCAAAGTCAAATTTACCAAATCTGTTAGTACTTTTCTTGAACTAGCTCGTTCAAGTTGACTAAGTCTCACCTCTAGAAAGATATTTTTATCCACAGCTTAATTATTTGGAGCAATCACGGCAGGTCCATAGCTTGAGGAGGAGTTAATAACATTTCGGTTGGTTGATTGGTTGGTTATTTGTGCTGTATGTGTTTCAGCTGCCATTGTTAAGTTATAACCACCACCCAAAAATGGAAATATTTAAGTGTTTAAGGTAATTCCACTTACTTTTTTAGTGATATGTTAAGCTATTAATATTACTGTCCTGATGTGACAACACAATGTACAGACAGGGAGTCTGGGGAACATTTCTTTTAATTTATTTGGGAAATGAGTGGGGGCGATGGATAGAATTAAATTGCATTATATTTCGCGTCTCATTTAAATTCACCAATCATAATTGGAACCTCATTATATTACAGTTTCACTTTCGAAAATTTATGACAACCCTCCATTCATTCCAAAGTCCTTAGCAATCAACGTTGTGCATACGTTTAAAAGAAATTTAAGAAATGCAAGAAATTTACCAGAGATCAGTACATGACAGTACAGGGATAACATGGAGCTGAATTTACTCCGTAACAAGATTTGTAGGACTAATATCCTGATTGTTGTTAAACGAAACGTACATACATTACAGTGCTGTGATTTGCAACTGTTCTACGTATTGCAAATTAAGATGTCGGTAATATTTTCCCCTTGGGGCTGGTTGATTAGATGGGCACCTGGCTAAGGCTAGGTGTGTGTATACACATGTAGGTTTATACATGGTATTTGCATGTGATATATATATATATATATATATATATATATATATATATATATATATATATATATATATATATATATAATCCCCTCTCATTTTTTTTAAATTTTCCAAAAGGAGGAACAGAGAAGGCGGCCAGGTGAGGATATTCCCTCAAAGGCCCAGTCCTCTGTTCATAACGCTACCTCGCTGATGCGGGAAATGGCGAATAGTATGAAAGAAATATATATATATATATATATATATATATATATATATATATATATATATATATATATATATATATATATATTATCCCTGGGGATAGGGGATTAAGAATACTTCCCACGTATTCCCTGCGTGTCGTAGAAGGCGACTAAAAGGAGAGGGAGCGGGGGGCTGGAAATCCTCCCCTCTCGTTTTTTTTTTTCATTTTCCAAAAGAAGGAACAGAGGGGGCCAGGTGAGGATATTCCAAAAAAGGCCCATCCTCTGTTCTTAATGCTACCTCGCTAACGCGGGAAATGGCGAATGGTTTAAAAGAAAAGAAAAAGATATATATATATATATATATATATATATATATATATATATATATATATATATATATATATATATATATATATATAAGGTTGAAAGACGGGATGACACGTGTAAAATTCTCCGGGTAACATACAAATAGTAATCACGAAATTCGGGCTTTAAAAGCATTTTGAAGGGAGCTGTACTTGAGCACTCCCATAATAGCGCTTTTTTATGTTTGAGGCTCCAGGTACGGACAAAAGTCCACAGCGAGGCCGGGCCTTAAGCGAAATATGAAAAGGATTAATAAGGGAAAAATGGAGGAAATGCAGAAGGAGCCAGATAATATTTGTTAGGAAAGACATGAGGGCATAGATAATTCCAATGTTGAGATGTGGGGAAAGAATCGTCTTACCCTTGAGTTACCAACGACCATGCAGTGATTATGTGATGTAATCGCTTGCTAAGTATTACATGATCGGTCTAGCTAATGTTCAGGGCACAACCAGCAAACTTGCTTCATACAAGGTTCATGCTTCATACAAGGAATAATCCTTCGTATAAACGGAGCAACTGCTGAGAAAATAATTCTAAAGAAATACGTCATTAAAACAGGACACCCGGTTTCTTATAGGAAAACTTAGCTAATTGTATAACGTAAGATTTCCATGATAGGCGAGATGTTACAGTGCCTCTTAAGTATGTTCACTGTGTTCCGTGTAATTGCATATTCATCAAGAGAGAGAGAGAGAGGGGGGGGGGGGGTTGTAAGGAGTTTTACACAGAAATGGAGAGAAATTGCGTTTATGAGGTATTAAACTTATTAACCAGGTTCTGATATCTCACAGAGGGGAAGGGTACACACCTAACATAATCTCACCCAACCTAATCCAGAAAATCTTCAGCGGGAGGTGAATATTCGGTTGATCCCTTGTTGCACTGCCTTCAGCCAAAGACCAAGAAAGACATGTCAGTAGGTGAACTGTAGAGCCTGTCAAACCTGCTATAGATAAAGGAACACCAACTCACGGACAACGTACTTGCAATGCTCATTGAGTAGAGATAAAAACTGAATGGGAGTCGGATGTGGGAGTTTTTCCAAGTCCGTTACAGTTGAATCGGAAGTATTACCAGAGAGGCAGAAATCTATCTGAAGGAAGTAAAAACATTCTTTACCTCACTCATCTTTATAAGGTGCCAGTATCTATGTTTAGAAAGGGCAATTGGATGAGGAGTTGCAGCTACAGAGATATATATATACAAGAGTGTGGTTAGATGAACCAAGTAGGGGTGAAATTGTGGCGTTACAAAACAAAGGTTGGACAGTGAGAGTGTTATCAGATCCAGTGTTAGATCAGTCGTAGCGGTCAGGAATGTGTGGGATGAGTTATACTTTGATCTAGACCAATAAGAATGGAGAATGTGAGGGCTTCAATTCCTTCAACTGTGTTGGAGCTTTTGTTCCCTGAAAGCCAATTCTTTTTACAAATCCGTGCATTAACTTTGGCAGAGATTCCACAGTTAGTAGATGGTAGGGTGAAAAAAAGAAATACCACACACATACACACACAAAAAAATAAAAACATACATTACGAACCTAGGTGACGAAGACGACGCTGGAGACTGCCAATTAGTTCTCGTCGCTGGGATTCTTAAATATTGCTTTATCGCCTGTTTACGGTCGGGGACGCGTTGCCATGTGTGCACAACTCTATATTTGATGTAGAGTAACAACCAGCCAGCCCTGGAATGATGTGTAGTAATGCCAGAAAAATTGTATTTGTGTTCTTTCCATGGTACCGTATCTGGAAAAGGGTAAATATAACTTATTTAACCTCTTGAAAACGACTGCATGAACCTTGGGTGTGATGGCGTAACCTTTGATCTGATTCTCAAGGGTCACATGAAAGGCCTGTGGTCCCGTGCTGTCTGGATTAATCTGAAGACGCTCTCTGTCCCGGGCGTGACAGCATTGCAGCGAGTGTTTTCCATATTTGGCATCCCTCCCATTAATTTAGAGTGGCTACGTGCAAGCACCCCACTTGAACAGCTTAAGCTACTCACCCATGCCTAACTTCCGTACTGTGGGGGTCATCTCACGGTCTCTGAGTGATGTATTCCGTGTGGCGCCTTACACGTAAGGCATGTCGGTGTAAGATGGTCATGTCACTACGTCTGTGGATATGATACAAACCGTCGATGACTAAAGCCCGCGTTTTCTGTTATCTGCTCTGAATTTCCGGTTTCAAGATACATATAGTAATTTAATGTGAACGTGAGAGTACCGTATATAGTTGAAGCTTAGATGAAATAGCGATTTTATGAATAGCAGGAGCCTGACTAATGAGGTGTATTAGTGTCAGTTCGCAATGTTCCACTATGTCGCATTGTTGATGTAGGTGTATTACTGTCAGCTGTATAGTATTAGACTCTCGTCACAGTTCCAAGATTTTGTTTGAAGTAATTATGGCGGAGTGTCAGGTGACTACGTCGATACCGCAGGTATGGCTGAGTCAGACTTAGCTGATCTAACATTTGTTGGAAAGAGTTCGATATTGGCGAAGCGATAGTGGTGAGTTTATCACCTATGTTTACACCTACCACGACTGTCACTGGGGAAGGAAACAAATTTTTTTTTTTTTTTTTTTTTTTTTTTTTACAAAGGAGGACGAATTGAGTGTAACTAGTGGCAATGTGTATCAAGACACAGAGTAGCAGCATAAATTCCACTGCTCCCACGCTAAAGAAACCTCTGCTGCAGCAGCTTGACGATCTACAATGTTAGGAAGCAGACATGGCGATGACCTTCGGCTGAGGACTCGGGTTCGGAATTACCTGACGAGGCCATAACGGACGGCTTACCATCGAGCAACTTCAGTGAGGAAATGGACATATGCCAACTCAGCAGTTATGTCGTGAACTAGCCTACCCAAGACCTAGGATTAAAGTAAACAACGGATGAGGAACATAAATGGATGAGTAACATGAAAAAAAACTCAGCTGTTCACCAAATGGATACGAGACCGACCCAGTGATTATATGGGTTGGACGACAGTCGACTTCTCTGATGTTTGTCACTACTTCTCACCTGAAAAAATGAAGCCAATGATGCTAACGTATAAACTGCCCCATTAAAAAGGAAGAGATGTACCTATTCGTGTAATTTCGTCGATAATAAGACGTCTCAGATGACTACTGTCGGGTGATGTGCGGTGGGAGGAACCCTGAATGAGTGAGGCGGTGCTTCCCTTGTCGTCCATCTATCGCTGTGACACCCGCCACACAACAGTAACAGTGCTCCTCCTTTCGGTGATGAGTTATGTTGATGATACTACAAACGCTGACAATCATGGTCATCATCAATCGCAAGCGTAACCATGCTACAGACAACCGTTAGGTCAAGGGAACATTACATTTGAAAAACCTGTAAATAGTAGCGCGTGTACCGCTGCCACCTACCTCGCGATGTCTTGAAGTGCCCTTGTCAAATGAATATTATGAGGTTTGTATTATATACTACTGCTTCACTTATTTGTGTTAGAAAGTCATAAGAGTCAGCCATGCGGAACTGTCTTGTTTCTGGGGAAAACGAAACAATGAAAAGTCTTCACATCGTCTTAATATTGCAACCGTGATAATGTTTCTTAATTTGTACTTCTTTGATTAAGACGATACATCCTTTGGATAAGATGACGTGACGTTTGACTTAACCCTCATAAGTCAAGTCATATGAGCTAGGATAGCTTACTACTGTCGTAGTGTCGTGCTGAAGGGCCGTGCCGTTGTGCTTTAGGGGTTCAGGATATGAGTATGCATATATCTTGAACTCAGATAAGAGGCCAGACGTGTCCCGCTTTGAAATACGGATGTCCTGAAGAGCCTCTCATTAAGTAGAGCTGTGCTTGGACTACCTCCTGAGGCTCAGAGGTTTATTCTGTGAATGTGTACATTATTCGTTACTTCCTCCCTAGTAATGTGTTTAATGTAATAGATATCACTCTTTTGAACCAAAGTATCATTGCACCACGAAACCTGGAAAGTACACATTTCGAAATACTTAGCTTTTGATGTAAGTAACACGCTTTATACTGTGGATTTAAACTTGAAAGAGGATCATAGTATTGAAATGAAAGGCTTCTTTTATAGTATGGATATGAACTTGTTTGAGGATCTTTTTTTTCGAAATGGCTTTTTGATTTTGAGGGAAATTAATGAGTGAGTACTAGACTTGCTCCGTCAGCTAATGTATGGACGCAAAAGAATTCACATCTTCATTACTGGGAGATCTTCATTGAATTAGTAGGTGTCAAGAGATCCTGTAGACCTCCTACTTGTGTGATATTGTACAAAGTTCGGTGGGTCAGTACATCCTCATATGACCAATGATATGATGGTTTAAGGAGAGGCAGGATGCTATTTCATTCCTGAATGATGTTGATTCTTACTATTGAAGTGTTATGTAAATCATGCTATGTCTCGCTAATGGTGTGTCGAAGGACTTCAGCCACCATCTTTTCCTAGGCTGTTCAATACTTTGCGTCCGGTGATCAATAGGTAGTGCAGATAAGGTTAATGATATCAGTTGGGCCAGCAAGAGACTATATAGCTTACTGCGTTCCTCCAGTGTTTTGTCAACCCCATGGCACACCAAGGTCAGCCACACTCTGCAGGGAGTGTTGGCTGCTCGCTCACCTTCACCTTCCTGGGGAGTTTGATTAACGACTGCTGTTGGGGCATACTAGGTGATTTCATGTTATCAATGGGTAATTTTGTGTGAGAATTTCGTTCTAGTGAGGCCGTCAGATTGGAACCATTTTTTTTTTTTTTTTTTTACTTTGAACAGCATTATAGCACTGACACGTTAGGGGGGGGGGCGTCTGAATAAGCGTTGTGTTTATAAGGACTTTAATGTTTATATCAGTGTAAGAGTTCCAAGCTTCACATGAATCTGCCACATTATGTCACTGAGGTTTTTAAGGGGAGGTTTCCTCAGCGAATCTAAACACAGGTACCGGCAGGAAAACCTGTATTCGCCCTTGGTTTGTAGCAACATTTTTTAGTTTTATGTTTGGTGCTGGGTAGTGTCATGTGTCGCCGTCATCTGAACCCTTCACGGTAGATAATATATATATATATATATATATATATATATATATATATATATATATATATATATATATATATATATATATGTGTGTGTGTGTGTGTGTGTGTGTGTGTGTGTATGTGTGTGTGTGTGCGTATAGATAAGTTATTCTCTGAAATGGTGTGCTCGTGTACCATATATATATATATATATATATATATATATATATATATATATATATATATATATATATATATATATATATATATGTAGATGCTGATTTGATACATTTATTATTATTTCATTATTGAAAGGATCAATAGTAATGTAGTCGTAATAGTGTTTCTTATCAAATCAATTAGTCCGTTCATTATCAGTGAAGCAGTAGTGACCCGTGTAGAGTCATCATCACGAATGTTAATCCTTATACATGTTAGGACCGCTCCCAGTTGGCGCCTCTCTCTCTCTCTCTCTCTCTCTCTCTCTCTCTCTCTCTCTCTCTCTCTCTCTCTCTCTCTCTCTCTCTCTCTCTCTCTCTCTCTCTCTCTCTCTCTCTCTCTCTCTCCACCAAAATCCCCCAACCCCTACTCTCCTCAAGTGTTTAAATCACCTGAGACATTCCTCTTCAGAATGCTTCTCCTCCATATATACTCTCTTGACCCGACGGTGAAGCCTCTACGAAACCTACAGTCCGTGTGGTAGACTTTGTGCTGCTGTACCTCCATGACTCAACCACACACACCCGTGTGTGTGTGTGTTAAGTTCATAAGAGCACCTCCTACTTCACCTCGCCTCTACACGTTCACATTAACCCCACTCGTTACCTTCCTTATTGCTCCATCAGGATGCCTATCTCTCCATCTATCTTGCAATGGAATTTCAAGGTACTTTTCCTATTTTCCAGCAAAAAGAGTTGATGAATTGCCATCACTTTTTCTATTATCTGTCTTCCTTATATGTTCCAGTATTTGGTCCATTTCTCTGTCTCTAGGAAACGTTCTTCCCACATCAAAAGATTCTTCATCACAAAATCTTTATCTGTGACCGTATTATATCGTACTGTGTATCACTTTCAGGTACGCCTGCTTCATTCCCATTCATGCAGGTCTTTCATCTCATATAACTATCATTATTTCAACACTAAGTACTGTGATTCCTTCTTCGACCTCTACATTATGATTGTGTCCCTGCAAGCAATAGTATAAGCAGGTTCCAGCCTCTTGTAGTATTCTCTGATCTTCCTTGACTTTTATACTTCTACTCACCGCTTCCTTCCTTCACAACTTCATTTATGGAAGTGGTGAATGATCACGAGGACATAATGCATACCTGTCCTGGCTCAACTTTACCTCTACGATCCACGTTAAGACTTTCACCTGGTCTGGCAGGAGCCCTGATCACTAAGACTTGTATTAAGTCTGGCAGGAGCCCTGATCACCAAGACCTGTACCAAGTCTGGTAGGAGCCCTGATCACTTATACGAAAAGGACAGGGTATACAGTGGTATATCCCTTACTTTACTCTGTCATTTCTGAAGTCCTCCCAAAATTCGTTATGGCAAACACATTACCACTTATGGTTTACAAAATAATGCCTTCTGAACCTACTGAACTTATTTACACAACTTTCCGATCTACAGGTGTCTTTACCCTCAGTCCAATCTCTAACCAGCCATCCTCTTCCCTGAGCATCTGTCTTGAGGTATAGTTCACCTTAGGAGACTTCAATGTCATTAGCGGTGGTAACTCTTCCTTATCTCTTCGTTATTTTTATTATCATTATTAAAGTTTATTGGACAGAAACTGATACAGTGTTAGGTCATTTACATGGTACAACATTATATCAGCTCATGCTCAACAAGGTACATGAGCATAGTCAAAAGACTATCACAACCACCCAGTATAGGTGATAATTGTTAATGTGGTCACAGTAATACACAATGTACAAAGCAAAGATGCATTAGCATCCGACCTTCCCCCCACACTAAATTCTAACCTCAAAAGATCTAAATACCTTGTCCTCAAGATCCCTAATATTGCCTGTCACTTCGCTGCCCCTCGTTATCCTTTTAACCTCATTCTAAACATATGTTAAGTGTCATTACTCTGTGTATAAAACTGTACTTCATAATCCTCATTTGACTTTTCGTGACCAACTTTTCTAATCATATCCATAGTCGGTGTTTTTGTTGGTTCCTCGTTTTCCTGATGTTTATTTCCCACTCACTACATCTTTAAGATGGTGGCTTACGTACTGCCGAATTCTTGCTGTAAATCCATACATTTCCTATTGCTGCTAATTATTTTTTTCATCTCTGTACTCACTTCTTTTTTGTATTAAAAAACAATTTGTCTAAATTCATTTTTTTTTTTATTCCTCAGCATCATTCAACCTCTTCTCGGTTTCTAGCGCTTCTCTTACGGGACCTTTGACATATCCTCCCTCCTTTTATTCCTGTTTTATGTTGATTTAACAACTTCCATGCAGAATCTAGAATGCATTGCCAACACCACGTCACCGTTTCGTATAAAACACATTTCTCCAAGCTGTCATTCGTGTAGCCATTGTCCACAGCCTAACGCTCATGACATTATGAGTATATCTGAAGCGAAGCCTAGTCAGAGAACGCATGAGTATTATTGTCCTAGCAGGTCCGAGCAGGGTCCAAGTACTCACATGTGCCCATGGTACATAGAGCCACAATCTGGCCAGTACTGCCTCCAGCCCCGACACCCGACACCTCTCACCTCAACCTTGGTTACTGAGTTTCATGTTTCCACTACACAAACGTGTCTCCTCCGCTTCTACCATGTACTTACTTATGGTCTCGGAAATATAAATATGGAATGTTTTAAGCTCATATTGGTTCTTGCATTATTGATACGAACTGTAAATGCTCAAATACGCTATGCTAATAAAGTGACAACTTGTATTGACCAGTCCCTCTCTTTTATTCTTATGAATTTATACGAGCCCAAATTGACCACTGTTTCACTGATGCTTGTGTGCTCTGACCCATGTCCCACCGCTAATCTTCATGCTTTGCTTTAGTGAGCTTATAGTTACCAAGGTTACGCACATGAAACAAATTCCCAATAAGAACGTGTACATAACTTGCTATAACATTGACATTACTTGGTCCCAGAGTCACACAGCAATCCAGAGCTAACCTGCTCTACTTTCACATATTGTTTCCCTTTATCCTTCCTTGTCACCCATCACTGCCTCTCTCTTGGCTTTGTCCAATATCCGCCAGTTTATCCTCTGCGTTACCATTTAACCACCTTTGCTTGCAATTTCCTTCTTTACCTTCCATTTATCTTCATATAAACCAAGCTCTTTCATGCCTCTCCCTTTAGGTGATTTAAAAGACGTTTCCGTCTAACTTTTATAAATTTGATATACACCCAAACGTACACACACCCTGTGAAAGGTAAGACAACGCGAGCCCCTACGTTGTCCAGAGGGCAGTGGTGAAGGCCGAAGGGTTCAGACCACCAACGATGGCCCGGTAAATGTTCCTCAGTTTAGTTCCATATCGTTGCAGATTATTTCTTGGAGTCACACTTAGGTGAGGTGAATCGTGTTGTGCAACTAGTGCGTGTCTCTCTAATATGATCCCATTATAACTGTTGTGTAGAGGCTGCTCACTCTTCCTTAGACGCTAATGTCATGGAGTCCTTATGTATGTATATATTGGAAAGGATCACATACTCATAGGAGTATATATGTATATATATATATATATATATATATATATATATATATATATATATATATATATATATATATTATCCTTATCTCTGTAAACCGACACTGCTTCCTCCACAATTTGCAACCTGTCCCCCAGAGCGATAATTTACGTCTCACAGAAAGTTCACCTGAATTAGAGTTACCTAGCAGCCTCTTGAGCCTGGCAGGAAGGACTTACCCAAGCAGGATATCCCAGTTAATGTTAAATTAATGACAAAAATCCTGGCTTGTGGTTGGCATTTGTTCCCTCTTGTTTTTATTCTTTCTAAATCACTCTTCCAGTGAGTGGGGGGTGATAACCGACGTCTTTTCAGCTAGGAGTAGAACTTAGCAATGGAGTCCAACAGGTTAAATCCCTTCACCTTTTGTCCTTCGTTTAGAGGAAGGCAGTACAGTAGTTAGTCACTGTCACCAGAGCCTGGCACCACGGGGAAACCGTTGGAAGGCTCAAGGGTACAAAGCTGCAGTGGGTTCACAAGTGGGAGGAGGAGGAGGAGGAGGAACCAACTGCATAGCACCCAGGCACCCGTGGCTTAATCGGACAGCTGGTAACCTGACCCTGCCCGTGTGGTGCCAGTCCTCCTACAGACCACTTAGTCTCTCCTCCAGCTACCCGATCTCACGACTCCCATGCAATATGTATCCATTGCACCGAGCCTCGTATTACAGAACTGTTGCGGATCAGCTGTCAGCTGACTACCTGATAGTTGCCTCCGTTAGTGGGAAAACAGGACCCTCATGTATTATGTACTCGACTAAAAACAGTATGTGACCGATATATATATATATATATATATATATATATATATATATATATATATATATATATATACATACATACATACATATATATGTGTGTGTGTGTGTGTGTGTGTGTGTACCATTTATAGCAATTTTCAGTGTCGCGCCTTTGCGAGATAGCATCAGAAATAGATAAGTGAGCAGTAGAAAATCCTTTTTGTTTGAGGCTGGGATGGAGGTGGGGAGGGGGAATGATATTACAGGAGGGAAGGATTCCCAGCCCCGGTTCCTGCCCCTCTTAGTCGATTTCAACACTCAAAAGAGATATAAGAGTAGCATACTTTCTCCCATATTCCCAGGGTTAGTATATGATTTTATGTAATACCACCTCAGGACCTCTTCTGTTGGAACACTACAGCCACGAGGCTGCGCTCCACGCAGGAGCAGGGAAATGAAGGACTTCTGGGGCCAGAAGGTCCCCGACAAGGAAGTGCTCCTTTCGGTCTATTGACAGTGATAGTTTCCTGCCAGAGGTGGCGTCTTGCTCGCAGGTGGAGGCCAGTTACATTAAGGATATACATAACAAGAGAGGACTTGAGCAAACAAGAACGTTGTTCTTCTGTTCTTGGCATTATGTTGCTGAGATGGAGAACGACAAACTAGCTGGAATATAATATAACAATTTAATACGGCATAATATAATATAACAAGCCTAGTCCGAAAGAGGACATCCGGTGAAATCAGTACTTACTGGTTCAAATTTATTTTCGCACCAACTGGCTTAATATTACAATTTACAGTGGACGAATAACACAGTTTCTAACTTCGTGGAAACAACAGGCCTTACAACCGACATCCAGGTGGGTTTTCAGTCGTATGCCCGTTGCCTTGGCTATCTCGTACCACACCTGGATCGAATACGCTTGCAATATTTATTTTGATACTGAATTTACTACAGCTCAGTGAGACTGAATAATTGAACATCAGCTATTGTGGAGTCAGCAATGCTGACGAGTAGAAACAGGACACAGTGTACAATCTAAAGCCTTACATGTGTGACTTGGCCATCTCTCATCCTAACTGCTGAGACCAACCCTACTAGCACAGAGTTCATAACATATGAAGGCAAACTCTAACCTCAGATTTTGGCATATTTTATTTTTTCTGCCTTGAACTATGTACACATACATTAGAAATTATCCGATTCAATAGGGTTTCTCACAATTTCGCATGTCAAAATTCGACTAACACGGTCGGGTTTTGAAAAAAAAAAAAAAAAAACTGAAATTTCCATGCAATTCTTTGATTTCGGAGGCTGGACTTCAACTACCTGTCGTAAAACAAGCAACGACAGAGCCACTCGTGTTGCCATGACCATTGGTAATCGATAACTTTCGTCAGTCTGGTCTCACTCAGTCGGCAAAGTTACTCGTGTGTGTGTGCGTGTGACTAAGCAGGTGGAGGATACGAGTTGCTTACAAATGATGTTTATTAATATTGAAAAGATGACAGAATATGTTTTGTCAAATGATCAACGACTCGCATGTGACTTGATTCATTTGGCAATAACAATGCGGGTAGAATAGTCGTCTTACCAAAAAAAAAAAAAAAAAATATCCCTTTTAAGGACACCCCCCTCCCCCAAAGAAACTGATTCCCTTTTAAGTCCGACAAAAAAAAAATTCCTGTTTACGCTAATAGGAAGATTTGAAGATCACAACTTAACCAAACCTTAACCTTCACCACCCATCGTATTACCAAACTCTACCTCTTGACCCTATCTCAAATATTATCTTGCCTCTGACCTTACCTACCCTGAATAACTCAATCATTAATTAGGCTACCATTACCACAAGCGTGTCCAAAGTTCTTCACATTGTAACCTTTCAGTCCCAGATCTTGTCATTTAATTGAAACCGTCTGAGCGACCCCAGCTTTAATCATGATTCACGTAAAAAGAGGAGAACGTATGCCTGTAAGTAGTATACACAACTGGTATGTGGATTCAGACGGGTTAAAAGAGATCATTTCCTCTAAAAGGCTTTCCTCGAAACCAATCACTGTCTAGAAAGTTTACCCCCGATCAGCTAATCAGTGTGGTTAATGCACAGCGTAATATTTATCAGTGACTGACGGACAATGTCAACTCTTGTCAAAGCGCCAAACAGAGCTTCTGTACCCGATTCGACAGGCAAAAAGATCGAATGAAAATGTGCTACCACAATGGAGTACGAAAAAAATAGTAACGGGTGTTTGTTTCCCTGTAATGGTGTTCGACAGGGTAGAATGTATTACATTTACAGTAAAAGAAGTACTCGTGGTGACCTTGATGGACCCTGAACTCAGGCTGCTTTGGTATGCCATGGTTATGAGGGCACTTCACAATGACAGATAATGGCGACCTTGGGATCCATTTGGTTTCAATATTGCTCCCTTGTATGAATGGGTAGTACGTGACCTAAGAACAGATAGATGCCTTCCCACTTATATACAGCGAGTCAAACGTTCTTATTGATTCACAGATACTGTGACGTGCAGGGATGGAATAATAGTATTCATTCGTGATCGACAGCAGCATCTTAATGTAATCAGGAATGATATAGCCCAGTGAGTATGTGGAATTGTAATGTAGTTCACAGTGTTCAGAAACGGATGATATGATTATTTTACGATTTCAGTATGACTATTCTTCAATTTTTATGAATTTAAAGATATTTGAAGGCGTTAGTTTATGTTAAGGAACTGCTAATGATGTCTCTCATACCTTATGATAAGATATAAGATGTATATATCAACATGGAATGTGATGCCTTTCATATCTGGCAGGGGCAGTATTCTCATACCCTGTGGCGTCATCGGCTGCTCTTGAGCACCGTATGAAAGTTGCCTGAGGAATGTTCTGCCCTTATGGCTGCCCCCTAAAAGATGTTTTTGAAAACCTTACGTTAAAGAGACAGTTATGCTGTTATTTACTTTTAGTTAAGTTACATTGGTCTACATGATGTCTAAACTGTAAACAATACGATTGACTATGCAAGGATATTTTTTTTATAAGTGTGTGAGAAGTAATCATAAGTGGTTTGGTGATTATCAAAATAACTAATCAATCACTCTAGTAGATTCCAGTAGTCATAATTGTAACCAGCAAGTAGCTGTCCTCCATAACCATAGCAATGTAATCATACCCAGTACTGGCGACGTGTGAATACCCCCGTTTCTCTGACAGATGGCAATTATTTTCACACACGCATACAACCATTATGGTAATTCAGAGATGCCACAACACTAGATAGTCATCCACTATACCTCGACTACTGTTTTGTAGGCATTATTTCATGTCCAAATAGTTACTCTTCTGTACAATATGGCAACTTTCACAAGTATGCGTTTACAACACCTCAGAAATAACCACTAAAACAACTTGGCGATAGCTACGAACTGATAGATAGTTATTTTATTATTTCCAGAAATCTATGACTCGTCTCCGAAAAGCTACTATGCCATAAACTACGCGAGTAACCACCATTGCGTTTACAATAGCCGGTATTTCTCACACTCTGAACCAGTTGTCACAGTACTTGCACAGCCTGTAATGTTAGGTTCCACTACTCACTCCTACGACCGAGAGACCAGTACCTTAATTAGTAGGTACCATGATACCAACGAAAAAGCAAACTGTCTTACGTAAATAGCATTAATCACACATATAAACAGTTTGTTTCTTGCATGGATACTTACCACCCCATCATAAGGAACTAGTGTATCATGCCAGTGGCCACAATCTCACACACGAATAGATCATTAAATCACTTGTGAATAGCCACTGTGTCACGCATATGCAGTTACATGAATAACTAACGACTGTTTCACATGTAAATAGACCCCATTTCACCCACGAGTAGGTAGCTATACTCTGATGGTTAGTGGTGTATTTCACATCTATTTTTTTTCTGGTAAGTTTTTAAATTTAAAGTTTAACTTACGTCCGGTGTTGTTTATCTTCTCTGGGTTATTCTTGAAGGGAGAATTTTGCCTACTCACCAGTGTTTGTACAAGGGGAAAACCTCGTTATACCATACTTCATATCTTCGAAGTAACACATGTGCACGTGTGGTATATTATGTACTTTGGATAATAGAGTTTACTTATCCATTTTGAATTAGAATCAACACAACTTGATTCCTGGCGCGGAAGACCTGCTGCAGCAGTTAAAGCACGGAGAATAAACAGAGGGAACTGTTTCAGATGTGGCGGCGGTGGTTATTCATGATTGTTTTTCAACAGTCCGCTCCTCCACCCAGGCCCCGCCTGGTTGGTAACCATCGATATATCAGGGAGGTGAGGCGTGCGCGCTGGCCACCACCTCCATCCCCTGCTGGTGACGTCACGTAGTACGCGGGAACTCTCGTGACGTCAAAGCTTTTGTTTCCATAATCTGTTTTGTCTGTTTGGTGTAGCGTGACATGATGAATCATTTCTGGGTTTTCGTCATTCACTGCGCCTGCTCGCTGGTGTTAGGTCTTTCTTTGTTCCATAGATTATGTACCTGACGCACTCGCATAATTTGCTTTTACTAGACGTGTTTTGTAATTTGTACAAGGGCTGTTTGGTCTGGTATGTGCTCGGGTGTACGTACAGTGGCGATGTTTTGTGACTGTCACCTCCTGGTCTATCGGTGACGCTGCTCGGATCTAACTGTCTGCGTTGTCAATAAAACCTCGAGAATTAGCAGCCTCAGAAACTGTACAACTACGTCAGGTATTGCTCAAGATATTTTGTGGGTCTAGTTAAAGAAGTTGAAGATCGTGATATAGTAGGCATGCTGGACAAGAGATATTCATTTTATAATTGATTTTGCGTTTATGTTGGATTTCTTACTCCCTGCCTTCACCTCGGACGGCGCAGAGCCAATCAGTGTGACTTCTATCCCGGCTAATCCAGGTTGTGGTTGACATGTCTTTATATAAAACCTCACTTCATAACAGGAGCGAACATTTTATTGTTATGTCTGCCCTCTTATCTGTATGTCGCGGTCGTATGTGATTTTTTCATGGGTAACGCCATAAAACTTTATTTAATATCTGCATACGTAGTGGAATTGTGTAGTATATCCAGCACCAAGACACGACAAACCACATGGAGCCACCATGTTTTCTTTACACTTTTATCTTAGATACGTATATAAGGATCTTTTACACATGACAGCTACTGAGTCGATGAGAGCAAATGAGGCCGCTATTCCGTCTATCTCTGTCGCTAACTGTTGGCAAATATCTCGTCTTAAGTGCCCGTCGTTATAACAAGTACTGTCTTACGCACACAACTTGTGTGACACATCCGCTCTCACACCTGTTCACTATCACTCAACATCTGCTTCAGCCACTTGCCACACCACCGCTTCTCACTGGCTCTCTCACTTCCATCGTGACTCTCGCTCTCACATTCGCTCACGTCTTCTCGCAGTTCGCTTTATCTCGTCACACGCACATACACACACGTATTAACACAGGTTCTCAGGCATGCTCACCTTGTCCGCACACCACTCCCTTCAACAAAGGCCTTGAAAACCTGCTAGTCATACAGCCACTATCCCTTCCCCAACACCAGCCCTTCTCCCTTAGGGACGTCACCGTTCAGTGCATATACACCTATTCCCCCTTCTTTTCGCCTTCAGGTGACGCAAACCTCCACAAGCCAGACCTAATCTGTGAGGCCCTACCTCTCTCCCATCCCTTAATAAGGAAGCCAACCTCCGCAGCCTAACCCCTGTCCATTAGGGACTTCATGCACCAGTAAGGTTATTATATAACCTCATCATTGTGACCCAGTTCCTGTCGGACCTTTCACACACCCTGAATCCACATCTGCGCCACCGTCCACAAGGTGGGTGCAAAGGTACGACAAATTCGGTGCTTATTTAAGCCAAGATCAGACCCACAAGAGAGATATCTTTTATGGCGGTGACTGTGTGTACTGTGATATTCCGCACATGCAAGCGAATCTTGTCAAATCATTATGATTAATCGCATCTGACTTTTATAGTAATTTTGCATTATGATTAACTGAAGTTGTGTGGGTGCTTGTGGAGACAGTAGTGCAAAGGTCAGGTAAAATGAGTTCATGCGTACCTGAAACTCTTGAGCACGACAATACGACCCTCTAGCTTGATGTTACGGCCCTTAAGCACGACGGTGCGACCCTTGAGCATGACGATGCGACCCTTGACCACGACGGTGCGATCTTTTGGGGCCGGATCTTGATGCTGAAGGGTTGTATCGTCGTGCTCATGAATCATTCCACCTATTTCATGGGCTTGAAGTCCTGTTGAAGATACACAGGTTGACTGTAAATGACAAAGCAGGTTAATGTCGCTGAGCAACGAAGATATCGGTAGCAGGTGGTACGGGAATCTCGGCTGCTGGTGTGGTGTTCGAAGTAGAGTTGGAGAAAACGTAACAGGCTCCCGGGGAAATAAAGAATTCGCCTTCATCCCTTTAGTCTGGCCAGAGTCAAAGGACTTGAAGTAAAACTCCAGTGAGGATGAAGACATGCGGAGTTCAACTTCAAAACCTTGAGAAAGAAATGACCCAAATGAGAGTGGAGAATAAGAAGACAGATGAACGTTAAGGAGACTACTTTTAACCTTAATTAAAAAGGACATTAAATGCTGTGTGGTGCTAGTTGGTTGTTTGGCGTTTCGACATCTCAACTACCAGAGTCAGTAAGACCATCATCTTCAAGCTATGACATCCACCGACCAAAAAATATTTGAGCTTCAGATATTGAAAATTATTCTAAGCCCACATGAACTCTCACTCTACATGTGACCTATGAGTGTGTAAAAAGTCGTAATTCAAAGTCAATAATTTCAAAGTGGAAATGTAGTATAAAGTATATACAATATTCTGTTTAAGGCTTAACGAATTTACGGATTTTGAAGGTGGGATAAATGGGGGTCATGAAACGGGGGGGGATGTAAACATAAAACTTGTTTCTCAGTGTTTACGTCCCCATACAGCCAGGTGTATGTGAAATGTAGACACCTAAGCGCACTATCCATGGGTTCTCTCTTCTCGTGAGCATAGACTGCTCGAAAATGAAAATTAAATCGGTCCCTTCAAACGCCCTAATGCTTAAAGGGTCAAGGCTGGCAGGAGTTAGGTGGAAACTCTCTCTCTCTCTCTCTCTCTCTCTCTCTCTCTCTCTCTCTCTCTCTCTCTCTCTCTCTCTCTCTCTCTCTCTCTCTCTCTCTCTCTCTCATCATCATCATCATCATCTCGAGTATTTTCTCACTCATCTCGTGTGCTCTTGACTGTGTTCCTACTGTATCTTGATTCTCTCAGTCTCTCCCTATGACACACACACACACACACACACACACACACAAGCAGGCGCATCCCGGCCATACGGAACGTGTGGAAGGTACCAATGAAGTGGAGCAAATATGATGATGGTCCTATTTTTAACTGGCAGGTGGGCCCGGCTGCGGCGTGTGAACACCCCCACTATTGGCCCACACATCACCGTCGACTCCTCCCGCGTTTTTCCGCTTCTGTCAGTTCTTGCTGTATCTTGCATCTGTCGTGTATAACCGTGTACTTTCTTTGCCATATTCTAGAGATGTAATGTCTTGTTTCCATGTTTTTTTAAACGCCCCTTTTTTTATTAACGTTCTGAAGATGTTTTGTCATTTACCTCCATCAGTTATTGTTCGCAAGTACACACTTCTCAGCGCTCTTCCTTCGCTGTCTTCATTTCCATCACGCGTTTCCATTAACCTTAAACTTCCGTATGATAGTTCTCCGCCAAGTTTCACTTCATAAAAGGTTTTTATATTCACTATCAGATTTTATTCTCTCTCTCTCCGAGGCCCGCACTTCTATGGGACAACACCCCGCGCGGGATGCTCCACCTTCCTTGGTTCCTATCGAAGGAGAGAGACGTTGTTGACACGTCGGGTACTGAGGACACTGGCCGAAATTCAGGTATGGATGTCCTTTCGTTGCAGATTTTCGGTACAGCCTTCCCTACCGCGATGGACAATTCTTAAATGAGAGATAATCAAGTGGTTGTGGAATTTTAGACAAGTTTAGCGAAATACTTGGATACTAGTCTGACGTTCAGTGTCAAAAATAGAATTAAAACAAGTTCGGGTATGAGGATGTGGAGTGAAATCTCATAATCAACGGAACGAGCAAGAGCAAGTGAAGAAAGGTAGGAGGAGGTGGAGCCTCGGGCCTGCTGGCTGGGCCGGCGCCGTGATTGTAGTGTTGGTCGGCGCCATGGGCATTGATGGTGGGCAGTCGCTGGTGGGGTTTGCCACTCATTCAGGTGGGTTTCTTCATAGTGAAAAACCCGAGCAGAGTGACCGCTACTGCTGAAGAGGGTAGGATGTTATGACGGAGACGCATGCTGAGAAATGCTTGAAGAAAAAAAACAGTGCATAGTGAGGGTGTGAGGATATTTTTGGAGAATAATGAGGAAGTCATGTATGTGTTGTGAGGGAGTGTGGGTTAGTTGGACGGCCCGGTTAGTGTGTTAGCCAACATGAGGATGGATGCCCACCAACCTCAACCCAAGCGTTCGTCTGTTTGGGTTAGGCTTTGATGTAGACAACTGCTTTTGTTTCTTGGATGACCATTTCTTGTTAGGACTGTATGTATCCCCCTTTCTACACACACACACACACACACACACACACACACACACACACACACACACACATATATATATATATATATATATATATATATATATATATATATATATATATATATATATATATATATATATATATATATATGCGAGAACTTGTATCTTCTGAATTTGCCACAGTGTGGGATCTCAGTTTCCTTTTTTTTTTTTCTGCAGTCAAACTGCCCTTCTAAAATATATTTTCTACTATCGAGTGGCTAGTGTTGATACTGCCTTCGTTATCCTAACACTTTCGTCGCTGTTTTTAAAGGCACATCCTGGTTCTCTAGCCCATCTTGTAAGATAACTTTCCATATAAACAGACTTTGTCCATCACAGTTTTTCCCTGTAGGAACAGCCTGGGTGGTTAGGTTAGGTCTGCTCTTATCTCTTGAAGTTGTCTCTCTCAATCTCACCAGGAGGACTGAACCCGCGCCTCCATTATCTTTTTTCCCTTCCTTATCACTACAAATTTGGTAGGAAACACTGTGACTGGATCAGCTCTTTAGTACTGAATGCTGTAGGATATACAGGAGCCTTTCAGGACCATCATACACCCTCCATGTCAAGATCGCTGATCTTCCTTTACACACATCAGTACATCATATACACCTGTCGTTTCTTTTCTAATTTCACGCAATTCTCATTATTTCTACGGTATCATTTTTTCTCTTTTTACTTTCCCTTTCCTTCCATTCCAGACCCGACCTCGATGATCACTCCGTAACTGGAATCACTACATTTGAAAAATAGAAATAAAACGTAGTCCAGAACATGTCAGTACCATGATCTTAAAACTCCACGTACTTCTGTTCCTTCTAGGTGAGCCATCCTGGTATATCATGTAGAGTCGATTCCGCCTATCGTCCCATCCATCGTCTGCTGCCCATCCCGAGAAGGAC